>NW_017618990.1:110000-126066 GCF_001879475.1 Ipomoea nil
CAATTGGCTATACGGGCAGTTGGATGGGTTGAGAACCATACCAACTGTTAACCAGGCGGATTGCGATTGGTTAGGTATATAAATATTATATAGGCCTATGGTCCACCGTTTGGTTGCGATCAAACGTTTTACATGAGTTGCGGTTCATAATCTAGTTGCGATCAGAAATAAACTTTTGGATTGCGGTCCACTGTTTGGTTGCGATCAAACATTATGATGTGCTGCGGTTCATCTGTCGGTTGCGATCGACCCTTGTGCTGCGGTACAGGCAGGGTGCTTCGGGGCTATGCTAGAGCTATATGTGCTGGCGCTTCGTGTATGGGCGCGTGAAGGGTCTTGCGGTACAATCAAAGTGTGCTTATGTGATTTAGATAATGATTGAATGATGATATGAATGATGTGAAACAATCTTGTGACCTTTGGATATATGCTAGTATCTTTATATGCATGATTATAACTGTTGAATGTGCTTGTCCCTACTTGTTGAGTCTATTCCCGGTTTTAAAGCTAGAGTCTCCAAAGTATATATCTTCCGGCTTCAAAATGATTTTCCTATATATATATATATATATATATATATATATATATATATATATATATATATATATATATATATATACATATATGTATATATATATATACATATATATATATATATATATATATATATATATATGTATGTATATATGTATATATATATATATATATATATATATATATACATATATATATATATATATATATATATATATATATATATATATATATATATATATATAGGGTTGCATTCAAATACAAACCCCCTTAAAATACAAACTCCTCTTAAAATACAAACGTGAGCTCGTGCACACATTAACATACTTACATGCACACAAGGCGTATTGCCAACAATTTCTGGGATTGGCACGTGCACACATTAACATAATTACATGCACACACGCGTAGGAGGAAAAATCACAACCATCCATCAAAGCTCGTGCACACATTAACATACTTACATGCACACAGCGCGTAGGGGGAAAAAATCAGGACCGTCCAATACCACCATCCAACGGCGTCAAATTGTCCACAGGTTTTTATTTTAAGATGTGTTTTTACCTGAATGTAATTCTATATATATATATATATATATATATATATATATATATATATATATATATATATATATATATATATATATATATATATATATATATATATTGTATTTTAACGCGTTGGAGCGGGTTACCAACATTATTCGCTGAACAGATATATTTGGCTTTCAGGAACAGATGAGTAGCTCCGGAGCGCGCTAGAGGACCGAGGCTTAGATAGTTAGTTTTCCTTTCGGCCTACGTGCCATGATGATGTATTGACATTGTTTTGAAGATATTTAGTTAGTGTAGCCTGTGCATCTGAGTTCTCCAGCTTAGATGTGGCATAACACCCAAACTCTTATGTTCAGCAATGCTCTATTTCGGTATTAATAATAGTATTACCTTTATTATATAAGTTTTAAAAGTTTCGAAAATCTAGGGTGTTACATGTCACATCCTCTCCCCTTAACACAAAACTTCAAGGGTTCAAAAGGTGTAAAATTTTCAAGAATCAAGAAAATGCAAGGTTTCAAAATGTCACAAAAATAGTTTCTCGAGCAACACAAACACAAACACCACCTCACGGACATCTTGGGCCTTCTACATCACGCCTAAACTAAAAACAACTAGATTCTATCAAAGAAAAACAACTAAACCAACTACCCAAACAACAAACTAACCACCAAGGCAAACAAGGGAAAACAACTAAGCACAGCCAACAAGCAACAACTACAAATGAGCCGACAACCAAAACAAGCAATGGACGCAACGGGGATCCACAACAAAAATGGCCGGCTTGCGAAACGGGTGACGAAGCTTAGAGATAAGATGCAAACGAGGTTTTTAATAAAAAGGTGTTCGCCACTAACCAAAGTTTGAGAAACCAAGGGTTCAAATTAAGGTCGTAAGATTGGTAGGCTTGGACACAACGAAGTTCAACATCAAAACCGTCGGTTAACAAAACGAGTGACAAGACTTAGAAATATGCTGAGGGTTCACAAAGGTAAGGGAAGAAAGAAAGATAAAGTGATAGATAGAAGACTTACCGGAAAGGGATACTAATTCTACCTTAAACTTAACTCCCTGCTTAAAACTAGCCAACGATCTACCCAAACTAACATCTCAGCTAAGACACAACCTATAACCAAAACTGACACCAAGAGGACTCTAGAGCTAGACCACTCGGGATCAAAGAACTAGGATGGCGTCTTCAACTGTCCTCTGCTGACTTCTTCAACCAAACGAAGCAAGGTACTAACGCTACACAACTTGAGCTCGATATCCGCTTGAACTTGATCCGTCACTTCGAGACAAAGACTACAACTGCTAGATCCAAAACACGAGCAGGTTGCCCTTCTCCCTAGCTCTTGGGCTAACTTGATGCAGGCTGCTGACTTAACACTTGCATTAGCACACAACCCACAACTTTCTACAAAGCAACGCTTGAAACTTCAAAACTTTTTGTCCGGATGAAAGGTCTAAAATAGGAACGGTAACAAAGGAGAAAGGTGACTCAAGAAAAAGAAGGCTCACAAGAAGAGATGCGATTCAACGGAAAGGATTAGAGTGACGGGTTTAAGGTTTGAAAACTCAAAGATCACATTGGTTAAGAAGATAAGAAAGGTAAACAGGGCTACAATTTAAGAATTAAGGGATCAAAACGAGGTTTAAGGGAGTTGAAAAGGATTTCCCCACGGAGGGTATCCGGTTTAAACTCAAGGATAGCACTGATTAGGAAGGGAATCAAGATTTTCAAAGTCACAACTAGGAAAGGTGAGGTTGTAACCTTGAACAGAGTAAAATCAAGATGGAAACACGAATGAGGTTTGAAAAGATTGGAAGGATTTCTCGAGATGATGCAAGGGATTTTACGAGGGTAAGAGATGAAGATCGGCTTCAAGAGGTGAAAAGGGTTCACGACTTCCGGCGAAACTTCGGCTTGACGCTGATCACTACGCTTGTCGAACTAAAGGCTCTCTACCTCTACTCAAACGCGGCTTAACTCTTAGACCTTGCCAGATTCCTTCATAAGCTGAAGTCACTGCCGCCTTGCACAAGATGGTTTGGAAAGAAAACAAGAACAAGGTTTGGAAGAAAATGATTACTTGGCAAAAAGGGTGATTGGGTTTGTCTAGGGGAAAGGAAAAATAAAAGGGGTCAAGAGTGACTCTCGAACAAGCTAACGCCCAAAGCTAACACGCCATAAAGGGCACAAAGACAAAGGAAGGTGCAACAAAAGGGTACAAGACTTACTTCAACGGTTCCCACTTGCATCTGCCTCACGACTGTGGATCTTGCCTTGCAAGGTCCCGACTTCTTACACAGGTTGTAACACCCTAGATTTTCGAAACTTTTAAAACTTATATAGTAAAGGTAATTTTTCATTAAATCACAAAATAGAGCATCACTAATCACAAATGTGAGGTGTGCTTTGCCACATCTGAGCTGGAGAACTCAGATGCACAGGCTGTACTAACTAAATATCCTTAAAGCAATGTCAATACATCATCATGGCACGCAGGCCGAAAGGAAAGCTAACTAATCTATGTTTCGGATCTTCTAGCGTGCTCCAGGGTCTACTCATCTGTGCCTGAAAGCCAAATATATCTGTTCAGCGAACGATGCTGGTAACCCACTCTAACGCGTTAAAATACAATATAGGTAAATATATATACATAGATATAGTAAAACCATTTTGAAGCAGGAAGATATATACTTAGGAGACTCTAGCTTTAAAACCAGGATTAGACTTGACAGATAAGGGTAAACATATTCAACAACGATAATCAATTATACAGAGATAACATCATAAAAACACATATCTAAGGTCACAGTTCACTTTCAAATCATTCGCATCATCATTCAATCGATATCCTTGTCACACAAGCACACTTTAGTGGCGCCACGGGACCAATCGCATGCCCCAAACATGAGGGTTAGCGCATATAGCGCTAACACGGCCCGCAGCACCCTACCTCATACCGCAGCATGAAGGAATTGATCGCAGGCCAATTGTATAGACCGTCGATAGTTTTCAACGGCGGATCACAGCCCTACACACCGCTGACGCGCTCAGTCGGTGGACTGCGATCCTCTTTTAGGGACTGCGACCCTACACACCGCTTGACGAGCTCAGTCGGTGGGTCGTAGTTTATCAAAGCCCTACACACCGCCTGAGGGACTCATTCGGTGGGCAATGATCTTTGGGGACTACGACCCTACACACCGCTGGCACATACACTCGGTGGATTGCAGCCGACCATAGCCCGACACACCGCCTGACAACTCATTCGGTGGACTATGGCCTTCCTCGGGCTAGTGGCCCTACAAACCGCCTGGCGCATCCAGTCGGTGAACCATAACACACGAGGCCCATGTGGACCGCAACCCTAGAAGTGAGTCACTGACCGCAGCCAGGAGAATGAAACGCAGCTCATGAGTAACCAGTTTGACTGCAGCCAAGATAACGAACCGCAGCTCGTGTATAACCAATTTGATCGCAACCAAATTGGGGTATCATGCTCACATAACACATAGTAACATATTAGCACATTGGGAAGGGGGAAAGCGTATAAATAAAGTTATACGTGATTATCCACATACTAAGAATAGTCCTAAGGGGTTCATACATCTTCCTCCTAGGCCAACGGGTTACCGATTCAACTAGCATGCAATATACGAGACTCTTTTATCCTACGAACAGTACCCGAAACATCAACTAGACTCATGCACGACAAACGGAGTCCGTTGGGACACCACGGGGGTTGGGAACATCAAACCGGGAAGCCGAAGTCCTAAAGTGGGCAAAATTCCAGCGGGTGGCTGGGCGGGTGGCCGGCGATAGACCTCCGGGCAGCGGGTGCCCTGCGGGCAGTCGTCTGCCCGCCGGTTGCCCGCTGCCGATTGTGTCACTTCGGGCAGCGGGTAGGTGGCGGGTCCCCTACCACCACCTACCCCCACTGACTCTTTTCCAAATTATACATCCCGGGATCTTCCGTGGAACCCGAAACCATGTTTAGACACTTTTAAACGCAATTGATGACACCACGTAGACAATTAACAGATCAAAAGCAAGAATCTCATAGAACACATCATATCATGACTTCTAAACATAATCAACACCCGAACATTCGAATTCCCACCCAAATACACCAAGAATATCACAATACGAATTTCACGATTCAACCTAGGGCTCTAATCATATTTAAATCATCAAGATCATAGTTCATCTTTAATATCAAGAAACATCAAGACTTATCAAGAATATCACACAATCATCAAGATCCTCTTATCATCATCAAGATCACACATAAAATCATCTTATCAATCATCAAGATCATATCATAATTATCATAGAAGATTTCATCAAGACACAAGCATATAGAGGGAGCCAAAGAAGAAGATTATAGCAAAGAAAATAGGTTTTGTTGATACATGAGTTACCTTTTAGCCTTAATTAAATCCCTTGGCTATGAGGGGTCTTTCTTTAAGATATCTTCTTTCTTGATTTCTCCTATGGGAATTCTTTGGAATTCTTGTGTGGTGAAAGTTATTGTGGTGTGGATTCTAGGTGTCTCCTATGCCTCTATTTATATATCTAAGAGTCCCAATTCGGGTCTAAATGGTATGGGCTTGCTAATTCTATTCCTTATAGGACTAAGGGGTTGGTTTTAGGGATAAGGGTCCATGGACTAGGGTGGACCCTTCTTAGTTAATTAATGGATTTTAATTCTCTTTTTAGGGTGAGTAATTAAATAATTAGTTTGGGTTAGAGGTCGTAACACGGGGTGTTACCAGGTCCTGGATGCTACTTCCACTTAGTCCATTGTTGCTTCCACTTCGAGGCTTGCTTCCCGACGGGGGTCCCACACTACCAACTGGTTTTGAGCCCGTTGAAGTCTTCCTCTTAGTTGATTGGCTATAATATGCAAGCGCACAGAGTCAATCAGAGTATAAATTCTTGGAGTATTCCAGGGTCGATCCACGAAGAACACTATTAACTGTTATCTTAAATAATCAATTTGTTGATAAGGAAAAACGCAAATAACTAGAATTAATATAATTAAAAGAATATTTATGAAATTAAAGCAAAGAAATCTCATTGAGTCAAGACTAGGGATTTGAGTTCACCTATTAGATAATTAACTAACTCTCCTAAATATTAATTCTTGTAATTATAGTGATGATTGCTCCAATTATATCTAATACTCCGCCGAGCTACTAGGTTGTATCAAAATTAACTGTGATGATCCGTCGATATCTCACCAACATTAATTGAACCCATTAAGCAACAATCAAATCTCACCACAAATACTAAAGTTATGTCTAGTTTAGGTCAATTGTGTTTATCTTATGAGTCCTAGGTTCATAATTCACCTGTCAGTTCTTCTTATGAACCCTAATAATGGGAAATATGCAATGGCCAGTCACACAATCCACAATTAAAATACATAAATAAATATAATCAAGTTCAATTATTAAATTGAATTTGGAAGAATTAACACATGAAAAATAGTTAATTAGTCTAATCTAGGCTAATCCAAATCCCTAATTAAGAGTTCTAGCCAAGAATCATATTGAGTTAATTCCAGCAATGGTCCTCCGACTATTACGATTTTCCAAAATTAGTCCTTGTCTTTTAATTTGGACGAATTAGACCCTTGACTATTAAATTTGTTCCAGCATTAGTCCTTCCGTTAAATATCCGTTTGTTAGGTGTTAAGTAGGGGTACAAAGGTCATTTCCTCTTACTACCTTCTCCTACCAACTCTATTGTTGTCAACCCATCGCAATGAAGATCTGTTCTTGTCAATTTTTAAGGAATTTCAAGCTAAGGAGAGGAAACCTGGGGGAGAATCAATTATGATGAACTGTAGTTATGTTCCATAGAAGCATTTTTGCTTGACTATGGGCGTAATGGCTAATGGCTACAGCTTAAACCCAGCACTTTTCCATCAGAATTCTCCAGTGATCTTTGTCTTCCACTTCCACACACTCTGTTTTGGCCCCTATTCTCAGGCCTCACCAATTCCGCGATTCTCTGGACAAGTAAACAGGCTTTCGACCTTCACCCTCTT
Source organism: Ipomoea nil (assembly GCF_001879475.1). Lineage (NCBI taxonomy): Eukaryota > Viridiplantae > Streptophyta > Magnoliopsida > Solanales > Convolvulaceae > Ipomoea > Ipomoea nil. The sequence continues at coordinate 117,154 of NW_017618990.1, forward strand.
CGGCGAATCTCGGGTCATGTTCGGATCCAGAAACTCGAATATGGCCGAGTAGTATTTGAGTGCGTTCTTGAATCTCTTCGAAAACTCGATCGGGGTACAGGCTCATTTCGTATTCTCCCAGAGTTACAATGCTATGGTTTCCCTGTAGATGTACCCAAAAATCCCACCTCCTTGTAGCTTACTTTTTTCCTGTCCATTGAATAATTTTTCCATGAGAAGCCGATAGAAAACATTAAAATTACCAATTGCATTTGCTTTGTAAAATTTTATTTTTATTGTATTAATAAACTGACAAGTTTTGCATATCACAGATGGGTTGCAAACACCTTGGATATCAACAAGAACTATGATGCTAGTGTTTTCGAGCAACCATAAGGTTTATTTTGCCTTTTTATGATTTTGTTTACTTTTTCTGCTTACTCTAATTGCAAGATCATCTCTGGGATTGCTTCTGCTCTGTGATCATTATTTTGATGTGTTTTTACAATCCAAAGTCGTAGATGGACTTCTTAGTGCACTGAGCAGCTTGAATTTATTGCTCTTTCTCAAAGGACACTATACCCAAAGTATCAGCAGCAGGTAATTCCAGTAGACTCTTGAAGTTTCTTCTTCACTCATCCAAAAATATGAAAAAATTAGTATGATCTACACGTGTGTCTATTCAGAGGTAATATTTGATGGGAATGGTAGAACTTTCGCAAAATCGCGAAACAGTCACCGGTTGCTAACAGTGACGCCGTCGGGGAGTTTGTGAGTACGTACCAGCGAGGGAATGCTGGAAATTCGGATGCTGTCAGCTTACCGCCGGACCTGGTAGCCAAATTAAAGCCTGTAAAAGAGCAGCCCATTGAATTCCCTGAACAATAGCAAAATCGATTATATGAATCTTCGACGCTTTTTGAGTAGCTTCAAGGATTGCTTGATTTGCAGTTAGATGAACGAATTTGGAGTGCGGACGTGCGTCGTTGAGGGTTTTGTATGACAGCGTGAGCTTTTCTGACAAAGCAATGGTCGATGGAGTTGGGTGGAAGAAGGCCAATAAGAAGAAATGACTTTTGTACCCCTCTACTTAACACCTAACAAACGGGTTCTTAACCGAAGGACTAATACTGGAACAATTCTAATAGTCAAGGGTCTATTTTGTCCAATTAAAAGACGAGGACTAATTTTGGAAAATCACAATAGTCAGAGGACTATTGCTGGAATTAACTCAATCATATTTGAATGTATGGAATGTTCACGAAATAGTATTCTGGAAATTTGAACAAGAAATAAATAGAGAAGATAAATAATTCAAGCCTCAGAGATGGTAGTTTCGATTGAAGCTCAAAAATTCCTTGCCGATGTAGTCTCAGATCTTCTCGCCGATGATCTACGCATGCCTGCCGCTTCCAAGCTTTCTTTTTTCCCTATTCTTTTCTTTCTGCTTTTCGTCTCTTCTGTAAGTGTTCTGCCGAAACTCCTCCAAAATAACAATTCCCAAAGGGTTTCTTTTAATTCTTTTCGTCTTTTTTCTACTATGCCGTCCGCACAATGATCTATATCCAAATCCCTAAACCCTTATCTATTTATTTTTCTTTCTCTGCTGCGCTAATCTGTACAAGAAACAAAAAAAAAAAAAAAAAAAAAAACAAACTTAAGTTAACATAATAATAATTATTATATTAATCTAATGACACCACTTAACTAAATTTAATAATTAAAACACTAATTTAAAATTAAGATATAAAATACCAAATAAATTTAATACTATAGATAAAATAAAACTCCTATTTATATTTATAAAAAATACAACATTAGCCTAATATTTATTAAATCAATCTAAACTAGTAACATATAACTAAATATAATATTTATAATAAAATCGATCCTAAAACTTAATTTATTTATCCAACTCACTTACTAAAATTACTCTAAATAATACCTAGAAATTAAGCTTATCATTACTCTTGCACTGAAAGGACCGGTGACCCTTCTTGCCACAAGCAAAGCACACTACCGGTTTACCTAGACACTCCACGCCGGGGTGGTCACTTCCACACATCTTGCAACGGAGCACCTTCCCTTAGCCTTGTTGTTCCAGATTGGCTGGGGAGTCTTACCTCGCTTAGAGTCGTCTCTTTGAAGGCTTCTTGTTGATTCAGCACCAGTAGCCATTAAACTCTTAACCACAGGTGAAACACTTCCATCAAGCTTTCTCTTACGGTTCTCCCGGATTCCTTTTTGAACTTGTTGTACCGGTAGAGGTTAGCTGCACAAAGGTAGACCTCCTTGACATGAGCAGGATAGAACCGCTCATGTATCTTAACCTTCAGGTTTTCCCAACATGATCTCCGGATCCTGTCTACAAATTGGCCTTTCAAGCATCCACCTCAAGTTCACTTCTTGCGTAAGGTAGAACGTAGCCAACTCTACTTGGTGATCCTCCGGGCAAACCACAGCTTTCGAAGATCTTGTCAAACATCCGGATCAACTCATCCAGCACTGCGAATCTTCTCCACCGGCGAAGGCCAGGGGACGGAGACTTGAGACTTGGCGTACCACGTCGCGATTCCCATTCTGAGGAGGGCGGTTGTTGTTGAGGAGGGCGTTGCTCAGCGTCTGGGTGATCTGCTGTCAGCTAATGGAGGCTTTGAGCTAACTGTTCATTGGTGCCCGCTTCTGAAGACCTTGCACGACGTCTCGATGGTGCCATCCTTGACTTCTACAAAAATAGCATGATAACGGGAGGAAACTTAGGGCCCGCACCCTTACCTGGTGCCTAAACTAAAGACAACCAAAGCTAAAAGGAAACAAGGTACAGGAAGCACAATAGAAAACGATAAGAGAACTCACAACCTCACCGCGCATCCTAAGGATCTATACTTAGGTACTTAAACACTTAAAGGCTTCACTAAGCATCTTAGAGTCTCAACTTACAAGCACTAACCTAAGCTCAACTTAGGTTCTTGAAGTCCAACTTTTAACATCCTAGGCTCAAACCTAGGCTCTGATACCAACTGTAACACCACCGATTTTTTTACCACATTTTTAAAACTTAAATGCACAGGCAAACATCTAATCTTCAAAGCATAAAGCAATGGAAGCTAGATAAAATCAAGGTATGTTATGCCACACCTGACACCTATATCAGTCATAGGTGCACAGGCGGGAAAACTAAACAGTGTAAACAAGTCATAAAGAGTCAAGGCACACAGGCGCTCAAAAGGGTCACAGGCCATCAAAACATAACGTCTAGACAAGGTGACTAAGCTATCTAAAGTTCCAAGTATAGCACTCTCGGACATTACTCAAAACATGTAGAACAAGGAAACTTGGGGATAACACCCGGTCAGCGAGCATTGCTGGTAACCCATCATACGCATTAAATAGTATATATATAGATAAGTATAAATCAAAACCATTTTGAACGGAATATAGTATATATCATTTCAAAAGCATAGAGAGAAGTCAACACCAAGGACTCATCAAACACCGTCAAAAGGAAAAGGGAATCACCATCCTTATAACAACAACAAGACAGGAACATGAGAACAATATAATCAAGATACATTCTACTAATCACAAAGTAGAATTCATCAAGACATGCTCATAAGCAAAGAATACACATTCACACATTAGCAACTACATGACAGAGTGACAACAACATGTCACAAGTATCATAGTTCCAACCTTATGCCCTGTTCCAACCTTATGGCTACCCCGGCCTTATTTCGGTTCCAACCTTTTCCTCCTAGTGCCAACCTATACTTCTGAGTCCAACCTTTTGCCTCCGGGGACCGTCGCCCCCGCCGACACTCCTATTCACCACCGATCTCTCAGTACACGAGGGTACCATTAAATCTCATATCACAAAACCGCCAATCTCGTGAGCAAAGCTCAAGTAACAAACCATCAATCTCAATCATAGTCACACAAGGTCATCGTCATTACCAATAGGACTAAGGTTCAACAATAACCTTAATCAAGTATCAATCAAAGGGTGCAATAATTACATACTTTCACATCATAGGAATCAATCAATGGATCACAACAAAGACATGGAACCAAACTCAACAACGAAGGATCACAATCTAACACCAAACGATGACCAACACAAATTGCCAAATCCGATAGGAAAGAACAAACCACACATACTTGCATTTCAACATCAAACTAGCATGCTTATCAAACGGTTAAACCAAAAGTAGTTCCAAAGAACATTCAAGATTCACAATAGTCCAACGAATCACAAAGTCGGACCATTAGCACGATTCAAGACAACAAATCCTACATGGATTCCTAACATACCGTTCTAGACATACGGAATATCAAGAAGACTCACAAATAGCCCAATAAAACAACATCGGGAGGTCAAAACATCAATACCGAGTCAAAAGAATCACGGGGAACAAATCCCCGGCCAACATCAATAATGTACCCCGCGGGTGGGGCCACGGGTGGACAACCACCTTCGGTTCCGCCCGCGGGTACCAACCCATGAGGCACCTGTTCCCCGCTGGTGGGGATCCGCCCTCTGCCCGCCGTTCTGCCTGCGGGGACAACCCTGTACACCAAAACATCCCTTTGGGGATTTTCATTAACAAGTCCAAATTCAAGTCCAAAACACCCAAAATCTCATACACAACAACAATATGACTTGAATCCAAGAAATAGCCAAGCAATGGCATTCAAGAACCCTAAAACAAGCTCTAAACATGCATCACCACAAGATAATGCATCAAATCACACATTCCAACACAAGAATCACAAGTAGAAGCCAAGAAATTATCATATAAGTAAGAAAATAGGTTTTGTAAAGCATGGGTTACCTTTGTAGCCTATTAACTTCCTATTTTCACCCTTAGAAAGCCTTTCCTAAAGCTCCTCTTCCACCCAAACTTCATACACAAACCAAAAGACAACAAAGATTCTATCTTTAGAAAAAGATACCTAAAAGGAGGTTAAAAACACTAAATGGTTAAGGATCTTACCCTCCCCTATGCTCAAGATGAAGAAAGTAGGAATCTTGGGAGCCAAACTTTCAAGACTTGGATGCTCAAATCCTAGCTTGGAAAAGAAGCTACACCTTTTTAGAGAGAGGCTAGAGGTTTTTGTGTTTAGATTGTAGGGTGAATGAAATGAAAGAGTGTTGCTAGGTTAGCTTGAACCACAAACCTTAGGTAGAAAGACATTCTACCCTTACTAAAGTTGGAAAGACAAGGAAACAAGGGCACAACCCAAGAAGCACAAAGTACAACCCTTTGACTTAAGTGACTAGTCAAAATCTAATCCATTGACTATTAAACTTTAGGATTTTTAGGAATAAATTAACAAAGAGACTACCATTAATTCTCTAATTTATCCTTGCTTAGAGTTTGGATTTACGGGGTGTCACATCCTCTCCCCCTAACAAGAAGCTTCGTCCCTGAAGCTTGGGCACGATGAGTTCAATCAAACAGGTAACAACGAATCAATCAATGTGACAAAGGAAGGCAATAATACATCACACAAAACTTCAAGGGTTCAAATGGTGTAAAATTTTCAAGAATCAAGAAAATGCAAGGTTTCAAAATGTCACAAAAGGAATTTCTCGAGCAACACAAACACAAACACCACCTCACGGACAACTTGGGCCTTCTACACCACGCCAAAACTCAAAACAACTAGATTCTATCAAAGCAAAACAACTAAACCAACTACCCAAACAACAAACTAACCAACAAGGCAAACAAGGGAAAACAACTAAGCACAACCAACAAGAACAACTACAAATGAGCCGACAACCAAAACAAGCAAGGGACGCAACAGGGTTCCCAACAAAAACGGTCGGCTTGCAAAAACGGGTGACGAAGCTTAGAGATAAGATGCAAACGAGGTTTTTAACAAAAAAGGTGTTCGCCACTAACCAAAGTTTGAGAATCCAAGGGTTCAAATTAAGGTCGTAAGATTGGTAGGCTTGGAAACAACGAAGTTCAACATCAAAACCGTCGTTAACAAAACGAGTGACAAGGCTTAGAAATAGGCTGAGGGTTCACAAAGGTAAGGGAAGAAAGAAAGATAAAGTGATAGATAGAAGACTTACCGGAAAGGGATACTAATTCTACCTTAAACATAACTCCTTGCTTAAAACTAGCCAACGATCTACCCAAACTAACGTCTCAGCTAAGACACAACCTATAACCAAAACTGACACCAAGAGGACTCTAGAGCTAGACCACTCGGGATCAAAGAACCAGAATGGCGTCTTCAACTGTCCTCCGCGCTGACTTCTTCAACCAAAGGAAACAAGGTACTCACACTACACAACTTCAGCTCGATATCTGCTTGAACTTGATCCGCCACTTCGAGACAAAGACTACAACTGCCATATCCAAAACACGAGCAGGATGCCCTTCTCCCTAGCCCTTGGGCTAACTTGATGCAGGCTGCTGACTTAACACTTGCATTAGCACACAACCCACAACTTTCTACAAAGCAACGCTTGAAACTTCAAAACTTTCGGTCCGGATGAAAGGTCCAAAACAGGAATGGTAACAAAGGAGAAAGGTGACTCAGGAAAAGAAGGCTCACAAGAAGAGATGCGGTTCAACGGAAAGGATTAGAGTGACTGGATTAAGGTTTGAAAACTCGAAGATCACATTGGTTAAGAAGAGAAGAAAGGTAAACAGGGCTACAACTTAAGAATTAAGGGATCAAAACGAGGTTTAAGGGAGTTGAAAAGGATTTCCCCACAGAGGGTATCCGGTTTAAACTCAAGGATAGCGCTGATTAGGAAGGGAATCAAGATTTTCAAAGTCACAACTAGGAAAGGTGAGGTTGTAACCTTGAACAGAGTCAAATCAAAAGGGAAACTAGAATGATGTTTGAAAAGATAGGAAGGATTTCTCGAGATGAGGCATGGGATTTGACTAGGGTAAGAGAGGAAGATTGGCTTCAAGAGGTGAAAAAGGTTCACGACTTCCGGCGAAACTTCGCTTGATGCTGATCACTACGCTTGTCGAACGGAAGGCACTCTGCCTCGACTTAGACGCGGCTTAACTCTTAGACGTTGCCAGATTCCTTCATAACCTGAAGCCACTGCCGACTTGCACAAGATGGTTTGGAAAGAAAACAAGAACAAGGTTTGGAAGAAAAGGATTACTTGGCAAAAAGGGTGATTGGGTTTCTCTAGGGGAAAGGAAAAATAAAAGGGGTCAAGAGTGACTCTCAAACAAGCTAATGCCCAAAGCTAACACACCATGAAGGGCACAAAGACAAAGGAATGTGGAATAAAAGGGTACGAGACTTACTTCAACGGTTCCCACTTGCATCTGCCTCACGACTGTGGATCTTGCCTTGCCGAGGTCCCGACTTCGTACACAGGTCCTGGATGCTACTTCCACTAAGTCCATTGTTGCTTCCACTTCGAGGTTTACTTCCCGACCGGGATCCCACACTACCAACTGGTTTTGAGTCCGTTGAAGTCTTCCTCTTACTCCTGCACTCAAAGGACCGGTAACCCTTCTTGCCACAAGCAAAGCACACTACCGGTTTCCCTAGACACTCAACGTCGGGGTGGTCACTTCCACACTTCTTGCAAACAGAGCGCCTTCCCTTAGCCTTGTTGTTCCAGATTGGCTGGGGAGTCTTACCTCGCTTAGAGTCGTCTCTTTGAAGGCTTCTTGTTGATTCAGCACCAGTAGCCATTAAACTCTTAACCACAGGTGAAACACTTCCATCAAGCTTCCTCTTACGGTTCTCCCGAATTCCATTCTGAAATTATTATACCCGGTAGAGGTCAGCTGCACAAAGGTAGGCCTCCTTGACATGAGCAGGATAGAACCGCTCACGTAACTTAAACTTCAGGTTTTCCCAACATGATCTCCAGATCCTGTCTACAAATTGGCCTTTCAAGCATCCACCACAAATCCGCTTCTTGCCTAAGGTAAATCGTAGCCAACTTTACTTGGCGATCCTCCGGGCAAACCACAGCTTCGAAGATCTTGTCTAACATCCGGATCCACTCATCCAGCACTGCGTGATCTTCACCACCGGCGAAGACCGGGGGACGGAGACTTGTGACTTGGCGTACCACGTCGCGATTCCCATTCTAAGGAAGGTGGTTGTTGTTGAGGAGGGCGTTGCTCAGCGTCTGGGTGATCTGCGTCAGCTGATGGAGGCTTTGAGCTAACTGTTAATTGGTGACCGCTTTTGAAGAGCTTGCACGACGTCTTGATGGTGCCATCCTTGATTTCTACAGAAACAACACGATAACGGGAGGAAACTTAGGGCCCGCACCCTTACCTGGTGCCTAAACTAAAGAGAACCAAAGCTAAAAGGAAAACAAGGTACAGGAAGCACAACAGAAAATGATTAGAGAACTCACAACCTCACCGCGCATCTTAAGGATCCTATACTTAGGTTCTTAAACACTTAAAGGCTTCACTAAGCATCTTAGAGTCTCAACCTACAAGCACTAACCTAAGCTCAACTTAGGTTCTTGAAGTCCCACTCTTAACATCCTAGGCTCAAACCTAGGCTCTGATACCAACTGTAACACCCCCGATTTTTACCACATTTTTAAAACTTAAATGCAAAAACATCTAATTGTCAAAGCATAATGCAACGGAAGCGAGATAAAATCAGGGTATGTTATGCCACACCTGACACCTATCTCAGTCATAGGTGCACAGGCGGGAAAACTAAACAGTTTAAACAAGTCATAAGGAGTCAAGGCACATAGGCCGCTAAAAAGGCTTAGAGGCCATCAAAACATAACGTCTAGACAAGGTCACTAAGCTATCTATCGTTCCAAGTCTAGCGCTCTCGGGCATCTACTCAAAACATGTAGAACAAGGAAAACATGGCGATAACACCTGGTCAGCGAATATCGCTGGTAACCCATCAATACGCGTTAAATAACATATATAGATAAGTATAAATCAAAATCAT
>NW_017618991.1:0-3106 GCF_001879475.1 Ipomoea nil
CCGCGTCGACCTTTTATCTAATAAATGCATCCCTTCCAGAAGTCGGGGTTTGTTGCACGTATTAGCTCTAGAATTACTACGGTTATCCGAGTAGTAGGTACCATCAAACAAACTATAACTGATTTAATGAGCCATTCGCAGTTTCACAGTCTGAATTAGTTCATACTTACACATGCATGGCTTAATCTTTGAGACAAGCATATGACTACTGGCAGGATCAACCAGGTAGCATTCCTCGACGACGTCGCTGCCGCACGAGACCGACGGTACGCCCCCGTCTCCCGCTCGCTCCTAGGAACGAGGGATTGGCGACGAGAACGACCGCTGGCTAGCTCGAGGCGACAGTTTGAGTCGTACAAAACGCGTCGGGACGGGCAGATTGGAGCTCGACGCCCTTGCCCTCAAGGTGGACCGAATCCGAGAGCTCGGACAGTCGCCCTCGTGCCAAGGCCGCCGCGACGATTCGCGACGACCGTGGAACGTGGCGATGCCTTCTCCGTTCGTCCCGCGCAAAATCCACGCGTGTTGCGAAGACGAGCGCGCAACGAAATGCAAATACGTTAAGCCGTCAGTGCCGTGCGAGGTATGCAACACAGGAAACCGTCGTGCGACCAAGGCCTTGCGCCCTTGTGTCGTCTTGTATGAAGAGGCGTGCTTGGCAGGACGTCGCTGCTCGAGCAGGGATCCAACCTGACCGCACACGCCGATAACCACTCACGCACCGTCTCGCGTCGCAAAAAACGCCCCAATCGCTTAGCCGAGGATCGATAGGAACCCGGCCCGGACGAATCCGTGCACGAGTCCCCACCGATGCTGGCCGTCACGGCAGGAACGCCCCGCGTCGATAGGTACGAAAGGTAACCCTTGAATTCCCATCTCGCCGCTCACATTGGTTGTGAGTCCGTCTCGCCATCGGGTGAGGTGGAGGAAGCCCTCGAGGAGTGGAATCCCTCGATCAATGCAATACCATACCTCTTGCGAGGTGGGTCAGCCCCCACGTCCGTCCGGAGCACAATCATCCTCTAACGAACAGCTTACTAGACGGTTGGAAACGGGTCTCGGTAACTCACAACCTACTACGGTATGTTGCAGATTCACGGTTGCTCGATTGACCGACAACCCCGCGCCAACGACGTTTTTTTGCATGTCCGTCTCCCTCAGTGCCCCGCGTCGATAGTTACGAAAGGTAACTACCGAATTTCCATCTCGCCGTACGCATTGGTTGTGAGTCCGTCGCGCCATCGGGTGGAGGAAGACCTCGAGGAGTGAAAGTCCTCGATCAATACAACACCATACCTCTTGCGAGGTGGGTCAGCCCCCAAGTCCGACGCTAAGACAACGCCCGTTGCGCTTGGGCAGATTCGTAGCGAGCGCACAATCATCCTTTAACGGACAGCTTACTAGACGGGTGGACACTGGTGTCGGTAACTTACAAGCCTACTGACGGTATATTGCAGATTCACGGTTGTTTTTTTGCCCAACTTGTTCCACGGCCGTTTTTTTGCATGTCCGTCTCGGTCAGATCCGGACGTGTCGTCGAACGAGTGCTGTGGAGGAAGCCCTCGAGGAATGAAAGGCCTCGAGCAATACAATATTTCTATCCTCTTGCGAGGTCGGTCAACCCCCACGCCCGACGACACGTACGCTGCACTGCGCTACGCTGGGCGGGTTCATTGCGAACGCCCGCCCTCCGCCCCTACGGCGCACCGTAATTCGTTAACGAACAGCTTACTAGACGATTGGACACGTGCCTCGGCAACTCACAACCTACTGACGGTATATTGCAGATTCACGTTTGCTCGATTGACCGAATTCACGTGCCAATGATGTTTTTTTGCATGTCCGTCTCCGTCCGGTGCGCCGCCCCGCCTTGCGACTCCGATGGGTCTATGCCGGTCCCCAATAATACGTACGAGCGGCGGGAACACTCGTACGAGGCCTACGGGACGAGGGGGCCCGTCCCAACACGTTCCGAAAAAAGTCGACCGGCACCTCAACTACCATACCCCCCCTATAGTAGTTAAAAAAAAAAAACCCCAGTGACAGCAGTAGACACGGTTTGTCCCGTAAATCACACGGTCATTTCGGGTGGTTCCGTGCATTTTTTTTCAAATGTTATTGCATGGTCCTTTAGTTTAGAGCATTTTAACAATGCTTGGTAAATTTCAAAGCGTTTGGATGATTATTTCATTGAAAACGACGATGTCCAAATTTATGCCCAGCTGTCCGCAAAGTTCCTTGTCTGACTTAGCCAAGTACTTGGGATTGTTGGGAATGTGAGAGGAATATATGGCATATCGTTTGCCTCACTAATTAAATAGTACAATAAGCTCTAAAACAAATGTATATGCCATTTTGGCACGAGAACGACGTAAAACGACATAGGCCAAGGCATAACACAGAACCGTCGTAAAAGTACTGGGGTGGCAGGCGGGTAAACCTCTGTTGCGTGATATTTTCCGCATCCGTCCGCAACTGTGCGCAATTTGGGCGCCCTCGTTCCGCATAAGTCCGCAACCTCGGCACCCTCGTTCCGCATAAGTCCGCAACCTCGGCACCCCGTTCCGCATAAGTCCGCAACTTGGGCACCCTCGTACCGCAACTTTCCGCAACCTCGGCACCCTCGTACCGCAACTTTCCGCAACCTCGGCACACCCGTACCGCAACTTTCCGCAACCTCGGCACACCCGTTCCGCATAAGTCCGCAACCTCGGCACCCCCGTACCGCAATTTTCCGCAACTTGGGCACTCTCGTACCGCATAAGTCCGCAACTTGGGCACCCTCGTACCGCAACTTTCCGCAACCTCGGCACCCCGTACCGCAATTTTCCGCAACCTCGTACCGCAACTTTCCGCAACCTCGGCCCACCCGTACCGCAACTTTCCGCAACCTCGGCCACCCGTACCGCAATTTTCCGCAACCTCGGCCACCCGTACCGCAACTTTCCGCAACCTCGGCCCACCCGTACGCAACTTTCGCAACTCGCACCCCCGTACCGCAATTTTCCGCAACGTCGGCCCACCCGTACCGCAATTTCCGCAACTCGCCCACCCGTACCGCAACTTTCCGCAACCTCGGTACCGCAACTTTCCGCAACCTCGGCAC
>NW_017618993.1:0-55000 GCF_001879475.1 Ipomoea nil
TCTCGTGTTGCTGCTAGCGACTTTGTTTGAACTCTCTTCAAGATCAAAACTCTTTTCACAATTGCTTAAGAGTTTTGTCGTGAGGAGATTCGGTTGCTGTGGTTGAGATTGTACATCAAGGAGTAGATTGACTTTTTGACACAGGTCATTCAATACTCTCGTGTCCTTCTCCCTTAGGGCGAGATATTGCTTGTGAATCAGTTCAGCTGAATGAACAGTTTCTCGCATGAGGTTCATAATGGTCCGTGGGGACTCAGCGATAGAATCGTCCTCAATGTGTGTTGGAAGAGTTCCTGTGTTCATCATGATGTGGTGCTTCCGGATTTTCACCATGCATCGAGTGGCATGTTCAGGTGAGGCTTCCTTTCTGTCCTCATGAGCTGGAAGATTATGTTGTTGTTGTACAGATTCGTTCAGATGCGGAATGATAGCGAGACGAGTGAACTGGATTTTTACTGGATGCTTCATCCGAGTCTTCGTCTTCAGATGGTATTTTCAAGAGAGGTGGTCTTTGTGGACAGTTAGCATAGTCCGTTTCGACCAAGATAGTGTGGCTATCTTCTGGTTCTTCTTCTTCTTCAGCACCTTCTCCTCCTTGTTGATTATTGTTATCATCATTATCATCATCATCAGTATCATCAGTACCACTGTTGTGTCTTCTGTTTCATCATCATTGTTCTCGTTTTCATTTTCTTCTTCATCCTCTTCTTCGATTTCGTTGCCATGAACATCTTTCGTTCCACTAGCACTGCCTTTGGGATCTCTAGGATGATCTTCTGCCATTTGGCTTTAATTTTGGATAGCAGCATGATGTAGCGAAGTTGTTTCAATTCGGCTTCAGTCACTGGATCCATGGGAGGTTTATGAAGAGGAACTACCAAGGGAGCTTTGTCCTTCCCGAGAGATCGATGAGTTATTCTATAAGAGTACACTCGGTGGATCTCCTCAATTCGCACAGCCTTTGTGACGTCCTGAGTTTCAAGCCATTGAAGTGAGAATTCTTCTTCGTCGATCATGGCTTCAAAAGTTTCGAGAAAGGTTCTGAGAGGTGCGTGCGCCACTTGTGCCATTGTAGAACTCGATTGTAATCTCTTTCAATCGATTCTCTGAGAGATTTATCGAGGGTGTACCGGTCTGGAGAAGATTGACGAGCAGATGGTTTCGGGACAAATGATGTTTGAGCAGCTGTCATCTCGTCTACTAGTGCAGGTTCTTGTGTCAGAATTACCTGCTCTGCAATAGTAGGTTCTTGTGGAAGAGATTGAGCATCATTTGGAGCATCAGAGGCTGCTTTCGGGATGTCTTCTGGAGAGCCCGGCTCTTGTGGAAGATTTTGACATCTTTCCTTCATTTCTACAGTAGCAGGTTCTTGTGTCAACTCTCGTAGGAGTTGCTCTGCTAAGGTAGGTTCTTGTGGATGAGGAACAGGAGATGCATTCGGATTGATGGATTTGTGAGCAACGGGACTTCTTTCGGGCAGAGAAGTTTTCAGTTCCCCTCAGAGGTAGCTACTTTCGGGATGTCTTCCCCCTGTGATATTGCTCCTTTTGATAAGGGTTCCCGGTTTTGAGCAGGTCTCATTCGACTTCGTTTGCTTAGACGAGTGAGAGGTTGATCATCATCATCTTCAGAGGAGTTCTGCACGATCAAAGTTTCGAGAGGAGGATCACCTTTCGTCTTTGGTTGGGAGATGACCGTCTTTTGAGTCTTAACCCGAGAAGAGGGTTTTTCTTGTTTCTTGCCGTTTTGGTTTTGGTTGAGCTTCTTCGTCTGCTTTGGGGGTTTTTAACTTTCGTTTGGACTTCCCTTTGGGTAGATTGGGTTCAAGAGGAATGCCCAATTCCAACGCCTTCTGTTTATCATATCCAGATGGTTTTTGCTTCATGTGACAGACCTTTTGACTAGGTGGAGGCACCAGCACGTAGAATCACACCTTTTGTGGCAAGAAGATGGCTTATAATGAAACCGAAGCCCATCTTCTTTGTAATGTCACCAGGACTCCTGCGATGGTATGTGATGGTGTGGGCGATGTTGTTGAATACTATTTTGGACCAATCAACCTTATGCTCATGAAGGAAGGCGTGCAGCATTTTCAGCTTTTCCCTTGTGACATCATCTGTGCCAGAAGTCTTGTGGTCCACAATCTTGTTGAAGATGTCTACTGCAAACTCATGATCCAACCGGAACCATTTTTTCTTGAGGGGCCAGGAAATTTCATCTTTGGAAGGGGCCTCCTTGTGTCGTATGGATTCATAGAAATCCTCCGGATCTAGATGATAATATATCAGGTTGGATTTGTAGGACTCATCTCGTCTGGGAAACCCAAAAGTTGATCGAATATCCTCAGCAGTAAACACAAAGTGATGTTTATTAACTCTTGAAGTTATGCTCGAGAAATCAGAAGCCACATACGCATTCAAATAAAACTGAGTAACATCAAGAGGGTACCATTCATCATAGGGGTGAGTTATCAAACCATATAAACCTGTTTCTAACCAAAGAGCGATTATTCGTTCTCCAAAGGCTTTATCCAAGACATACTTACGAAACCCTTCTTCGTCCCACATGCTTCCTCCTACTATAAATGGAATTCTGGACTTGATAAACTCTATATCTTCCGTGGGAAAACTTGGTATTACTGGAGTGGATGAGGGTTCAGGGTTCTCTAGGTTCTTTTCGGAAGGAGCCGCCATTGATGATAGAGAGCTTGACTATAGAGAGCTTTGAGAGGAAGAGATGTATTTTGAGAGTTGTAGAACAGACGGAATGAAGGTTTGAGCAGGGTTTATAAAGCTCCGGGTTGGTGTCCTTAAATCAGCCCATTAAGAAAACTTATTCGAATTTCGAAAAAGAACTCAGCGGTTCCTCTTCCTCAAGAGGTAACTGATCATCATGGATATGTCATAAGAACGTGTGCAGATCTGAAACGATCATTCCCTCATTTAATGAGGAGAGAGAAAAGCACTCAAGTGCTGAGAGGTGCATTAAATACACGTCTTTGTCCTGTCAGACTAGTGGGATAGTGGCGATTTTCTCGGCCGTATGATCCCAATAACACTTTATGAACGGTTTAGATTCAAAAAGGAATAGCGTCTTAAGTACGATTCAAAAACCCGAATGTTGTTCAGAATTTCATAAGACGCACATAATGTTGCCCGAGAGATTCATGATAAACAATCAACATTGTCACCCGAAAGATTGGTAACCGATCAGTCTTCAAGATTCGTTTAGATGAATCATGAGATCATTTCATGATATCTCCTTTAGGAAATATTTTTCTCACTATTTTGTTCAAGGTGGTCAAATCCTTGAACGAAATTATTTCTTGGGATTTTTGAGAAAAAAAAACGAGTAAGTTTCGGTCAGAACAAACTTTTAAGGCTGTCAACAAGGTTACACAGATAAAACATGACATCTTATTAGCACATAGATAGGCAAGGTTTTATTCAACAATCGAGAAGAGAAGATACAAAAACATAGATGATGATTTCAGAAAATCACTTTTTCTTCCTCTCAACCTTCTTGGATGAAGAGCATTCAGGCTTATCTTTCTTCATCCTTCCAAACATTTCCCTATACCATCTTTTATAGCGCGGAAAGTTGGAACCAGTAGAGGACTCAGCTTCATCATCTTTGCCATACTTCTCTTCCAGATTTTCTTGTGCCAGAAAGGCCATGTAGTCCTTGTCAATCCATTCTTTTGGGATTGTCTCACTTGGATCTTTTGAGATCTTTTCTTCATTCTCTGATTCAACGATGAATCCAGCCATATCATCGTATTGAAACGATGAGTCTGAATCAGAGACGAGATTGATAGGAACATTAGGACTATTGCCTGGGTATAAGTCACCTTGCTCCTCCCTGAGGCGCCTAGCGGCCTCTTGGAGCTTGCGAGAGTCATTTCTTGTGAACCTTTTCTTAGGTGCCATTGAGAGAGAGAGGAGATAGTGAGAGTTGTGAGAAATTCTCTCCCTTTTTATAGCCAAGGATTGAAGGGCTTATCAGAAAGTTTATCAACATAGCAATCAATGCTCATTAATGTGGTCAAGAGAATGCTGATTTCAGTTGAGAGTAAAATTTTGATTATCTGTAAGGCTTGAGTTCCAACGAGCTTAGCATTCAATAAATTCATAATGAATTTTTGTACTCTTTTTGACCAGATATAACTTGTACTAAATGCACTCAATAGTAATCCTTCCTGTAATCCGAAATCATAAAAAAACGTATGCAATGCATTTATTTGGATAACACAACCATCATGACATACAGGATAGAAAGAGAGAGAGACTTAAACATAAAAAGCTCAACCTACTACGGTTCAAAGGAAACGATAGGGCACGTGAAGTTCCATTCGGGTCATCTCATCAGTCACATCAGCCAGATTTGTTGTTTTGGCGTATTCATCCAACTCTTCTAGAGAGAGAGTGGGTTCGGGTGGCTGATCTGTGAACCGAGAGTGGACCCTTGAGAAATCCTCATAGGATTGAACATTGGGTGGAGGAACTTCAAGAATGGGATACCATCGAAAGGTTGGTGTCGACGAAGAGTCCTTGTTGGATCTCTTCAGCATCATGATTCTCTCATGGGCAAGCCGTCTGGCTTGTTCCAGATGATACTCCTTTTTGGCCCTAGATTCGTCGACAAGAGTGTCAAGAACCTCTTTTTCCTTTTTAGAGTAGGTGTTAGGCATTGAGTAGGTTACGTTGATCATCTCTCCTTCTTCTTTCAAGCTTATGATGGTGGCATTAGGGAGCTTGCTTGCTTCCTGTAAGTGATGCTTCAGACGAGTAGCCCTTTTTTCTGCTTCGTCCATTTTTCCTTTCCCTTTGTTCATACCTGCAATCCTTTTTCTTAGAAAGAAGTGAGTGTGTCTTATGCATGGCGAAACTATTTTATAGGCAAATAAGTGTCGTGGAGATCTATACAAAATGTTTTGGATACTGACACTTTCTTGCGTGAGAGACACGAAAACAAAGAGACACGAAAGGATAAGGTGATTCATTATAAAGCATGGTGGAATAACATCACATATTAAGAAAAGGACAAAGTTATTTAGATCTTCCTTTTCTTGCTGCTGGCGGTGGATTTGAGTGGTGAGGGCATCTTAGGAGGGGTGCTGGACGGTGAATAGTCGAAACTGTCGCTTTTGTCCAGCACACTGTTTTCTTTGGCATATCCAATAGAATTGCCTGCAGAAGGAAACAGCTCTTTTGACTCTTTGTCTGTTGGAGCCCGAAGAAGACTCTGAATATGTTGAGAGCGTTCCATGAACTTGTTCACTTCCTCCTGGGTGATGAGTTTGTCATTAAAGATCTCACTTTTTCCACTTTTTCCACCTTGATTCTCAGTGTTGGTTCTTTCACTACCTGTACTCATACCTGCAAGAACAAACACTAGAACTTTTGTTAGTGATGTATGCACAAACAATTAGTATACCTTATTTATAAGGATACTTGCGTGTAAGGGTGGATCAAATCTTGCGAGAATCAAGGATACGAATCTTTACAGATTTGATTCTCTGAATTTTAGGTCATTTCAATCATTCCGATCTCATGCCTTAATAGAGAGAATCTTGTCTCACTCAGAGGTTTAGTGAGTATATCTGCCAGTTGATCATCAGTATTGACATATTCGAGAGAAATATCTTTCTTCTCAACATGATCACGAATAAAATGATACTTGATATCAATGTGCTTGGTCCGAGAGTGTAGAACCGGATTGTGTGTGATTGCTATAGCACTTGTATTATCGCACTTAATGCTCACTTCTTGGGCATTTATCCCATAGTCTCTTAATTGATGTCTCATCCATAAGATTTGAGCACAACAACTTCCAGCTGCTATGTATTCGGCCTCAGCCGTACTAGTAGCAATGGAATGTTGTTTCTTGCTAAACCAAGACACAATTCTTCCTCCTAGGAACTGACATGTTCCTGAGGTACTTTTTCGATCAATTCGACAACCTGCGAAGTCTGCATCTGAGTATCCGATTAGATCAAATGATCCTTCTTTCGGATACCAGAGACCGACACTTTGTGTGCCCTTAAGATATCGTAATATCTTTTTAGTTGCACTTAGGTGACTTTCTTTCGGTTTAGCCTAAAAGCGAGCGCATACACCAACAGCAAACGAGATGTCAGGTCTGCTTGCTGTTAGGTATAGAAGAGAGCCAATAATACCACGAAAATTTTTCTGATCAACTTCCTTTCCTTCATTGTCAATGTCCATCCTAAGGGATGTACTCATAGGTATTTTGACGGAACTTTTTCCATCAATGCCAAATTTTCGGATCAGATCTTTTGTGTATTTGGCTTGGTTTATAAATATCCCATCAGGACATTGTTTAACTTGTAAGCCCAGAAAATAATTCAGTTCTCCCATCATACTCATTTCAAATTTTCCTTTCATGAGATTAGAGAATTTTTCACATAGATCTGGATTCGTGCTTCCGAAGATAATGTCGTCGACATATATTTGTACCAGTAGGATATGATCATTATCCTTTATACGAAAGAGTGTTTTGTCAACCACTCCTTTCGTGAAGCCACGATTGATTAGGAAACATGACAGTGTATCATACCAAGCTCGTGGAGCTTGTTTCAAACCGTATAAGGCTTTCTTAAGGTGATACACCTTTTCGAGGTCATTGTTGATAGTAAAACCAGGAGGTTGTTCAACATATACTTCTTCTTCAAGAAGTCCATTCAGGAAGGCGCTTTTGACATCCATTTGATAGACTTTGAAATTTTTGTAAGCTGCAAAAGCTAAAAATATTCGTATAGCTTCCAATCTGGCCACGGGGGCGAAGGTCTCATCAAAATCAATACCTTCCTCCTGACAATATCCTTTAGCCACAAGACGAGCTTTGTTCCTAACAATGAGTCCATCTTCACTCATTTTGTTTCTAAAAACCCATTTAGTTCCAATGACGTTTTGATGTGATGGTCTAGGTACTAGTTCCCATACTTCATTTCGTTCAAACTGATGAAGTTCTTCTTGCATGGCTATTACCCAGTCAGGATCACATAAAGCTTCATCTACAGATTTTGGCTCTATTTGGGATAGGAAGCATGCCATCATACTTTCGTGTAATGACGCTCTTGTTCTCACACCTTCTTGAATATCTCCAATAACTTGATCTGGTGGATGATCTTTTAACCATCTAAGATCTGGCTCAAAGACATCTTGAAAATGCTGAGTATCCATCTCTGGGATATAAGGCAGGTCTATGTAGATCATTGGTTCAGATGGAGCGTTGTTAGAAGGATTGATCGGCTGATTTCCATTTGCTTGTTGAGATGACATCTCGGGTTCTGGTACTTTCGGCTGATACTTCATGTAAGACGAAAGTAAGTCTTCTTCGTCTGAGATATCTTCATCTACGGATTTCTGAGCATTTTGAGCTGGGATAGCAGGTATCTTGTATCCAGAAGGATTTTTTTTCAGATTGTTCATCAAATTTGACGTGGATGGATTCTTCGATAACCATTGTTCGCTTGTTCAGAACTCTGAATGCTTTGCTTATGAATGAATATCCCATGAATAATCCTTCGTCAGCTCTTTCGTCAAATGCTTTAAGATAGCTTTTGCCATTGTTGTGAATAAAACACCTGCAACCAAAAACATGAAAATATCCAATATTTGGAGTCTTACCTTTCCATAGCTCATATGGTGTTTTGTTGTGAGACTTGTTGATTAAGGATCTGTTCTGTGTATAGCATGCGGTGTTTATGGCTTTAGCCCAAAATCTCTTTGGTAGACCTGAGTGTGAAATCATTGTTCGTGCTGCTTCTTTTAGAGTTCTATTTCTCCTTTCGGCTACTCCGTTTTGCTGAGGAGTTCGTGCTGCCGAGAGTTGATGAAATATTCCATTTTGAGCACAGAAATCCTTTATCACTTTGTTGACAAATTCGGTTCCTTGATCCGATCTGATTCTTATTATTTTGACTTCCTTCTCTGTTTGAAGTTGCTTCAAAAGATTTGGCAGAGCCGTTTCTGTTTCATTATTCTTTTTTCAAGAAAAGAACCCATGTATATCTTGAAAAGTCATCTACTACCACAAGGGTGTACTTTCTTCCGCTTATACTTGCTGGATCTATTGGTCCAAAAAGATCCATGTGCAGAAGGCTTAGAGATCGGGAATTTGTGTCTACATCTTTTGACTTAAAGGACGACTTTAGCTGTTTTCCCTTTTGGCAGGCATCGC
The DNA here is from genome assembly GCF_001879475.1 of Ipomoea nil. Classification (NCBI taxonomy): domain Eukaryota; kingdom Viridiplantae; phylum Streptophyta; class Magnoliopsida; order Solanales; family Convolvulaceae; genus Ipomoea; species Ipomoea nil. The sequence continues at coordinate 8,206 of NW_017618993.1, forward strand.
ATATCCTATCTTTCGTGTATGATGTTTCGGGTAAGCCTCTTACAAGATTCCTTTTTGCAAGCTTGTTTATTGTCTTCATGTTCAAGTGGCTTAGCTTGTTGTGCCATTCTTGATTGAGATCTGCATTACTCTTTGCTACAAGACAAATATTAGTATTAGAAGAATTTAATGAAATTACATACATGTTCTTCTTTCGTTGGCCTGTAAGTGCTGTCCTGCCATCCTTCGTGTTTATGATTTTGCACTCTTCTTTAAAGAATTCTACTTTGTATCCTTTGTCGCAGAACTGACTTGTGCTTAGAAGGTTGAATTTAAGTTCTTCTACATAAGAGACATCTTGTATGATTATTCCTTTCTTGATGATATCTCCTTTTCCTCGAGTTTGGCCACTTGTTTCTCCTCCAAAGATAACTTTGGGTCCATTTATTTCTATGAAATTGCTCAAAATTGTTTTGTCACCAGTCATATGTCTTGAGCATCCACTGTCGACATACCATATGACCTGTTTCTCCTGCATCAAAGATTATGCATTTTTAGGTACCCACTTAGTTTCGGGTCCTTGGGGGTTAGCAGTCAATTTTGGAACCCACATTAACCTAGAGTGCACATGACTCATCCTTGGTCCTCTGTATCCGTTGGAGGTGCGATAATCGTAATAAATACTGGCAAAGACTTTGTCCTTATACTTCCTTTGTTGCTCTTTTGGTGGAAGATTTTCATAATACCAACGATAATCGGTTTGTTTACGTCGATGTGTTACCTCAAGAGCTTTCCTCGAGAGGAGTTCCGGGTAATCAAACCAATCTTCTTCTGAAGGCCCAGTCCTTCCATTGCCATACCCAGATCTTCTGAGGATCCTTTCGGGTTGTTCGTTCTTTGAGATTCCCTGAGCAGAACTCTTTGGACGATATTGCCTCTGGTTAACATTTGTCTTTTTATAGGATCGAGAATTCCAGTTAGGCTGACTCAATTTTTGGTGTGGACTTTTTCCACTGCCATTTGGTCCATTCCTTTTGACATATATTTGTCTAGGATTGCCTTTACTAGGTTTTCTCTTTCCTGTTTCCACAATTTGTTGTACAGCCTTTCCTTTCGGTTGGCTTGTTGATTGTGGTGCTGTGACATTGTTATGTACCATCATAGGCTCGGGCAGCTGGGTTGGTCCTTGAACAAATATGGTTGCAAGATTCTCGTGTGAGTATGCATTCGTGGATTTGTTCGTTTCGACTTGTGAAGAGGAGCTGGAGTTAAAACCAATTCCGGTTTTCTCTCCGGGCAGTCTGGATTCGTTTAACATTCTGTCCATTAAGTTGGATGAATTGTTAAACTTGTCCAACACTTCAAGCAATTCTTGCTCTCTCTTTTCTTTTGCTGTGCACTGCTCCTTAAGAGCGAGAACATCTTTCTCGAGCTGCTCCTTAGCAATGATCAGCATATTGTTCTCAATGCGAACTTGCTTTAATTCATTATAGCTAGTCATGAGCCGAGAGTTCTCCTCTTTTAGCTTGGAGTAAGTGCTATTTATCAACTTGAACATCCTCATCATTTCAGTGACAGATTCACTGGAGGTTTGACTCGCTAAAGAACTTGATTTGGCTGAATAACAAGAAGAAGAGTGAGAGTTTACCTCTTCTTCATCTGCCATGAGGCATAGTTCCTCTGATTCTTGGCTTTAGAGGCATAGTAGTCCTTTCTCCTCATCACTGCTTTCGTCTTCTGAGCTTGAGCTTGAGGTACTACTTTCGGGTATAGCTTTTTCAGTGTTTTTGGCAACCACCATTGCTTTTCTTCTTCCTTCACTCCTGGAGTTTGATGATTCTGATTTATCACTTCTCTTGTGCTTTTCTCCAGATTCCCTTGAGGGGCTTGTGATATCGTTGCCATCTTGATATTTGCTAACCATTGGATAAGGACAGTTCGCTTTGAAGTGCCCTGGCTTTCGGCAGTTGTAGCACACAGCTGTGAATTAGTGGTTTCGGTCTTTGAAGTCTGAGGGAAGCTTTCATGCCTTTTTCGGTGGCCTGACCATTGTGGATCTTGAAAGTTGTTCTTTCTCATGAATCTTTTCATTTTCCTGACAAATAGGGCATATTGTTCGTCAGTTAAAAAATCACAAGAGTTAGATTTCGACCTGTTAGGGGTTGACGCTGCCTGATTTGCTACGAGGGCAATATTTCTTGTTTCTGGTTCCTCAGCATCTTTCGGTTCATGTTCAAACTCATATGCTTTGAGATCACTGAAGATTTTGGCTATGGGTGTTGTTTTCATGTCACGATTATCTCTCATCGCGATGACCTTCATCTCCCATGACTTCGGCAATCCACGAAGGATTTTTAGATTCATTTCCTTTTCGGTGAGTTCTTTTCCAAGGTCTGACAAGTCTCCCATCAGCCTTGTGAATCTTAGCTCCATCTCCATGATCGTCTCGTTTGGCTGCATTTTAAAGTCTTCGAACTTCTTCATGGCCATTGTCAGTTTGTTGTCCTTTTCTTGTTCATCTCCTTCTCCCAAGTCCATTAGAACTTTCCATACTTCCATGGCATTTGTACATTTTCTGACTCTGGGGAAGAGTGAATCATCTAGAGAGTTGTAAAGAATGTTCCTTGCCACATTGTCCAGATTTGCTCTTGTTCTTTCGTCCGAGGTATACTGCTCTTTCGGCTTAGGTATCATTTGTGGAGCATCTGGTCCTTGAGTAGTAGCCTGTGCATTTGCCATCATCACTGTGATGGGTCCAGTAGTTATGACGTCCCACATTTCATCATGAATAGAGCACAGAAGAGCCTGCATTCTCAATTTCCAGTCATCAAACTTGGCAAGACTAAAAGCAAGCTGTTTAGAGCGATGTTGTGCATATTCCTTTTCCATTTAAAAAAAATCGTGCAACGAAGAAGATCCAAAAAAAATAAAATTCAAGGGTAGATCTACCAGGCAGTAAATGCAAAAAGCCTTTACCGTTCAAGGTATTTAGCTCTGATACCACTTGTTGGTCCCGATAGATTGTGTGGTGAGTCTAGAGGGGGGGGGGGGGGGGGTGAATAGACTCTCGTTTTTCTTTAGTTTTTAAAAGAAAAACCCTGACAACACTTTTGAGTAAGATAAGCACAGCGGAAAGATTATAAAGTGAGGGTTGCACGAGTTTGATAAAATGTTAAGAGGAGAGATGAAAAAGATGATATGCAAGCAGTAAAGTAAAGCAGTAAGTAGAGAGAAGAGTGAGACGAGATTTTATAGTGGTTCGGCCAAACGTTGCCTACTTCCACTCTTCTTCCACAACTGCTGGAAAGATTGCACTATCAGTCTTTAGTACAATTACACAAAGACTTCCTTGATCACTAAGCCGGACAGCCTTTGAAGGTTTTTCAACTCCGAGAGTTTACTCCGCCTCTATCAACTTCTTCTTCTAAGTTGAGATTGGTAAGAAAGTATTTCTTGATTCCTCCAACTGTGAAGTCTTGATGGTGTGGGATGATTGCTTCAAGAGTGCAAGACTTCTTTCAAGATGTAGGGCAGTGATGGATGATCTACTTCAAATGCCTTAACACCTTAAGTAACTGGTTCGCAAAAAGCTTTGAGATTGTTAACTTTTCAAGGACTTTTTGCAAGAGAGTGAGTAGAGTGATAATGAACCAGCACCTTCTTAGTTGATGAAGGTTGGTTTATATAGGTGATGAAAATTCATCCGTTGGAGGGAGATGAATTTTTCGAACCTTTTATCCGTTGGACAAGGACCATGGAGCCTCATGCATTTAATGCTCCATTAATGGGTTTGTACTATGTAGCCGTTTGAAGGTATGGAGGACTTGATGGCTTTTGTCTTTTAGCTCCAGAGATAGTACAGCTTCATTAAATGCTCTTTGGAGAGCGTGTCCCATGAGTTGAGGTCCTTATTGTCCTAGGATGTTGTCAAATCAGACAGGTAGAACATTCTTCTTGTTGATGAGAAGAAGAATACTTGTTGGGATAGTCTTGAAAAGAACTGTCTTCTTAATTACAACTCCTTCTTTCGTTGCTGTGGAGTCTTCTTTCGTCTTGATCAGCCTATCTTCTATTCATAACTCTTTTCGTGTGTTTGTTCTAGCTTAACACGAATTACATATGAGTTATGGAAACTTTCGTCTAGAACGAAAGTAGCGATACAAGAGAAACGTAAGAGTTAGGGGTCTACTTTCTACATTACATTGGTATCATCAAAATCCTAATACAAGGTTCCTAACAGATGATGATGATGATGATGATGGTGGTGGTGGTGGTGGTGGTGGTGGTGGTGGTGGTGGTGGTGGTGGTGGTGGTGATGATGATGATGATGGTGATGATGATGATGGTGATGATGATGATGATGATGATGATGATGATGATGATGATGATGATGATGATAATAATAATAATAATGCAAAGATTGAAAGTGTTATTTTTCTAGAATAATAAATAAAATGTTGACACCATGACTTATGGTGTGTGGATGAAATGACATGGGTCTCTCTATCTTAACTAGAAGTCATTAAGGTCCTGTTGATGAGATAAGGATCACCGTTTCTATTCCCAACACAATAGAGATTACAGAACTGCAATCTAAATACAAAGCGTTAACTAATTCTATTAACTAGGAAAGCCTTAAATAACTAATCTAATATAAGACTAGTCAAAAATAATATTACAAATAATAACATAAATAATAACATTACTAACACACCCCCTCAAGCTCAAGAGTGGTGCGCAACAATGTTGAGCTTGTCACGTAGATCTGCAAAGCGAGGTCCTGGCAACGGTTTAGTAAATATATCTGCAAGCTAATCCTTTGTCGAAACAAAATTAACAACCAAGTCTCCCGACGCCACCTTGTCTCGAACGAAGTGGAAGTCAATCTCCACATGCTTGGTCCTGGCGTGAAACACTGGGTTGGCACAAAGATAGGTAGCACCCAGATTATCGCACCAGAGTGTAGACGGCTCTCCCGAGTGTAACCCAAGCTCACAAAGAAGGGAAACTACCCAGGTGACTTCTGCAGACACATCGGCGAGGGCCTTATACTCAGCTTCAGTTGAGGACCGGGCTACTGTGCGCTGTTTCCGAGACAGCCACGAGATGAGATTGTTACCGAGAAACACAGCATATCCACTAGTATTCTTCCTGTCGATCGGACAACCAGCCCAGTCCGAGTCAAAAAACCCGTGAATAGTGGATGAAGTAAAAGCGGAGAGGGGCAGACCGTATGAGATAGTGCCTTTGATGTACCGTAGTACACGCTTCAATAAACCCCAAGGATCACTGGTTGGCGAATGCATAAACTGACATAGTAGATTGACAGAGAAGGACAAGTCAGGACGGGTGATAGTCAGGTACTGCAGTGCCCCAACTAGGCGACGGTACTGCGTCGGATTGTCGTATGGTTCATCAGACGAAGTGACTGGTTGAGTGACAGCAGCGGGAGTAGCCAGTGGCTTGCAATCCGTCATGCCAGCCCGCTTGAGAATGTCTCTCATGTAACGTTGCTGCGATAGTAACAACCCCGTGTCATAATTTAACGTCTCGATCCCAAGAAAAAAACTAGGTACTCCAAGGTCTCGGATTTTGAACGTTGTTGATAGGCGTTGTAATAACTGCGAGATGAGCACATGATCGTTGCCCATCATTATTATGTCATCGACATAGACAAGTAAGTACACACGTGATGCACCAGTAGAGTAGTGAAACAGGGACACATCTATTTTTGAGGATAAGAAACCTGCAGAAAGCAAAAAGTCATGCAAACGCTTAAACCAAGCCCGTGGCGCTTGTTTAAGCCCGTACAGCGATTGTTGAAGATGACACACATGATCCGGATGTGTCGGGTCTTCGTACCCCGGTGGCTGTTTCATGTAAACAGTTTCAGCTAAATGTCCATTTAAAAAGGCATTGTGGACGTCTAGCTGTCGCATAGTCCAGTCGCGTGATACTGCAAGCTGGGTGGGTAACCTAAGAAGACACACGGTGCAGAGCGATACTCTATCTTGTGCCGATTGTAAGGCTGTAGATAGGGATAACACTTGCACCCAAATACTCGAAGAAAAGTGTATGGGGGTGGAGTTTTGTGTAGGCATGTGTATGGGCTATCAAACTGTAAGACTGGTGTTGGTAGATAATTAATTAGGCAAGTAGCCGTTTCAAAAGCAAAGTCCCAGTATTGTAGGGGAACTGAGCCTTCAGCCAGCAGCGTTAAGCCGGTTTCAACAATGTGCCGGTTTTTGCGCTCAACTTTACCGTTTTGCTCGTGCGTGTATGCACATGACTGACGGTGAATTATACCTAGTTGGGTGAAAACGTTATGTAATTTACGATATTCCCCACCTAGGTCCGATTGAATAGATTTGATAGAACGCCCGAATTGGCGCTCTACCATGACACGAAACGACTCAAAAATTTTTATATATGTCTGATTTTACCCGTAAGGGATAAAACCAGCAAAACCGTGAGTAATCATCTACAAATAGCACGAAATATCTAAAACCACTAGTAGAGATTACAGGGGACGGACCCCAAATATCTGTAAATAACAAGTCTAATACATTTTCACTAGAGTGATTGACCCTATCTAGTGGAAATCTAGAAGCCTTGCCAAGGTGACACGAGGCACACGACCCCAATGACTCGGTTTTATTTGATGCTACCGGACACGACTTTAGGACACGATTCTGAACATGGCCATTTGGATGTCCCAAGTGACGATGCCAAACCGTGGGAGTTGCCCGGGCCGAAACATATGCGAAATGGGATTGCGAAACTGGGAGCTTGTATAAGCCGCCCGCCGTGAAACCTTTAAGCAGAACCGCCTTGGTGATTGTATCCTTCACAATAAAACAATTCTTGTGAAATTCAACAAAAACATTATTTTCATTAGTCAGGCGATAAACAGAAGTAAAGGTACAGACAATTTTGGGACATGCAACACATTTGACAAACGTAACAATTTTGACTCAGATGGTATAGTAGCATGGCCAACGCGTGAAATTATCAAACCTGTCCCATTACCCACACAGAGAACATCGCCTCTGGTATACTCGTCGGACTGCGACATCATGGATGTGTCCGGGGTGGCATGTGCCGTTGCCCCAGTGTCAGGAAACCAGCTGGATGCCGTGGAAGCCGCCGCCGAGTCTTCGCTGGAAACCACTATATTGGCTTGAGGTGTCGGCTGCGGCGCATAGCGCTTGTAACAGTAGAGGGCAGTGTGCCCTTGTGCACGACAACTTTGGCAGCGCGGCGCTCCGCCACGACCTCCACGCCCGCGCCCTTGTCCTCCCCAGCCTCTGTTCGAAGTGTTGCGGCCACCAGTCCCGGAGCCGCCTCGCCCGCTTTCACCACCGCCACGACGACCTCGCCCGGCGAACATAGCAGCCGGAGCAGAGATCATTCCAGAGTCAGGCCCGGTCGGATAGTCATCTGAATAAATAAATTCCTACGCTCGCAGGTAGTCAGCGATTTGCGGGATTGTGACGGGTGTTCCTGTCGTGGTAAGGGAGGACGCCATGGCGCAATATTCCGGACGCAGACCGCGGAATACGAACAGATTCTGTTCGTCCAGCGAGATGGGGCGTCCGTCATGTGCGAGATCCTCCACCAAGAGCTGGGCGCGGCCCAAATATTCTGCTACTGTGCTATTTCCCTGCCGGAGGGAATGAAACTGGCCCAGTAGACTAAGGCACCGTGCGCGCGTCGAGCTCCCGAGTGCTGCTCCGATGGATTCCCAAATGGCTCGAGATGTGGTCTTCCCAACCGCTAAATGCATAACCTCATCGGAGAGCGATGAGATCAACATGGAGAGAAGAGCTTGGTCCTGCTTAACCCGCGCCCGGTAAGCAGGATTCGGAACCGACGTGGCTGTGGTGGCGTTGGACGCGGAGTCGCCGGTGGCCGGAGCAGCAGGGATGGTTGGTGGTGGGCATGGTGTCTCGCCGTCGATGTAGCCGACGAGCTCCTGGCCACGGAGGAAGGGCACCAGTTGCGTTCGCTAAAATAGAAAATTGCGATACGTCAACTTGATAGACACAAAATGATGTGCGCCTAAGAGGGAATTTGCGGAGGGGTTTGGGAGGGTGGGATCGCCGGCAGTCACTATTCGTTCAGACGAATTAGTGGACATGATGAATGGTCGGCGGTCGTTTGTGGTGGAGCTTACGATCGTGTGAGATCGAAGAGAGAGAGAGGAGAGAGAAACGAACCTGGACTGATACTAGATGAGATAAGGATCACCGTTTCTATTCCCAACACAATAGAGATTACAGAACTGCAATCTAAATACAAAGCGTTAACTAATCCTATTAACTAGGAAAGCCTAGTTCGGAAATGATTACTCGGTGTATGACCAATCCTAGTTGATTAGCTAAGCATGTGGTCAAACAACAAAGTTAAATAAAATATTGACAATAAATGACTTCTGTAATAAATCGACACTGTCTCACGTATTATTTTTATATTATCAAATGAAACTACAGTTATATCAAAATGATATTGTAGTTGTAGTGAAATGAAACTACAGTATATATAAAATGAAACTGAATAACATTTCACATATTTGAGTGTATATTGTACAATGAATCTGTAATTATATTGAAATGATCATGTAGTTGTGTTTTAATGAAATTATAGTGTATATAAAATAATATTAAATAACATTTTCACATATTTGAGTGTATAAATATTGAATGAAACTGTAGTTATATCGAAATGAAACTGTAGTGTATACAAAATGAAACTGAAGAACAGAGTTATTTTTTGCGAAGATTTTGTTTCTTTTCATTAAATAAAACGATGTCGTTTTGATAGTATCGGTTTACACACACTGTAGTGTCTGACACGCGGTGCATGATATAATTTGCCGTAATAAATATATTGGGCTTGCAAAAGAGCCCATTTGTGAATATAAACACGGATGAAAGAACATTCACGATTAACCCATTAAATTAGATTGCAACCCAATTTTGGTATGTACTGTCTTATTTAAACTATTAGTTTGATATTGATTGTATTTAAATTCAGCCATTTTTTTAAAAACTAAACGAGAGAGATTCATTAATTAAAATCCAAGTTCAAAACATGAGCAATGAAAGGAAAGGGGACAAAGTAACAGTCCATGCAGTCAGGTATTAACAAGGCTTTCCTAGCTAACAAATGGACAATCTTGTTCGCGGACTGCTTTACAAACAAAAAGCTTAAGTTATCAAAAAATTGTAGCTATGTTTCTAATATCATTAAGGATAAGATGAAAAGAGGAAAATGAGCCTTGGTCGTGGATGATGCCATTGATAACCTGAAGGAAGTCACTTTCTGGTTGAATGTTGTCTTTGCGCTGATCCATTTCAAAGCCTAGCGAACTCCAATGGCTTCCGCTTCAATTGGTTTGAAAATATTGGAAAAAGATAGGCGTTTGGCAGCAACAAAACAGCTTGTTGAGTCATTTGGCAGCAACAAAACAGCTTGTTGAGTCGCGTATAACAAAGCCGGAGCCCATCATCTTACTGTTGTTATCGAGCGTTGCGTCCACATTAATCTTGAGCAACCCTTGAGGTGGTCTGGACTAAGTAACTGCATCAACGGGGTTCCTGGAAGTGAGATCAATAATAAGATTAAGAGAGTTCCATTCATGCAAGAAATTTTTCGCATATTGGCAGATAAAAGAGGCTGGAAGAATTTTTTGTTATAATAATAATAATATTATAATTATTAAACCAAGCAAGTAATTAGTAATTAGTTAATTTGTTAGAAATAATGAAAGTAATGGGTGTGCGTCATGCATTGTATGTGAAGAGTGGCCTAGATTATAGCAGTAGTACATGGAGCATTAGTTTCCTAATTATTACCTTTCCTTTAGTATAAATATGTGGTTTTTGTTCATTTGTTAATCATCCCATCAAATAACATTATTCATCCCTCTCCCTCTTCCTATTTATATATTATATATAAATACATAGATATATATATATATATATATATATATATATATATATATATATATATTACATTTGGTATCAGAGCCAATCAACCTTTCAACCCCGAGATATTTTCCGTATTGAAATATGGCTGCAAATTTCAATATTGTATGGTTGGGTCCCAAATTAGACGGGAAACTCGATTACAATTATTGGAAAATTATGATGTCCACACATTTGAAAGCTCAAAATCTTTGGAGCTTTGTTGATCCCGGTCTACCCCAAGGAGCTGATGCAGCCCAAACACGGCGAGATCAATTGGCCTTGGGACAGATTCACCAAGGTGTTCACTACTCCATTTTTGGGCAATTAGCTCGTGCTCAAACATCAAAGCAAGCTTGAGACATCTTAAAGGTGTCAAACAAAAGAGTCGATCGGGCACAGAAGTCTAAGTTGCAGTTGTTGAGAAGGTTGTACGATAATTGTGGGATGACCTCTACAGAAACAGTAGATGCGTATTTCACTCGTCTTATTGATATGGTGAATAAGATGAGGCTATATGGAGATACAATTGAAGATGGTGCAGTGGTTGAAAAATTTCTTCGAACTATGCCGATGAAGTATGACCATGTTCGATCACAGAGTCACACAAAATTGAGCTCTTATCAATTGCAGAGCTAAAAGGTATGGTAGAAAGTCATATTGACAGAATTGCGTCAAAATCGGAACGACTAGCAGAAGAAGCTTTGAAGAGTCAAGTCACCCTTAATATGACTGGCACTAATCAAAGAGGTGGAGGATCTGGTACAGGTCGTGGAAGAGGAAGATGAGATTCTAGTGGAAGAGGTCGTGGTAACTTCAACTAAGGAGGAGGACGTGGTAAGTCTAACCAAGGAAGAGGTGGAGGTAATACCAAACAAGGTAAATTTCCATTTCATTGCTACAATTGTGGCAAGTATGGACACAAGATTGCAGATTGTTGGTATAATGAGGACAATCGTGGAAATCAAGCAAACATTGCTGAAAACACTGCTGAAAAGTCTGGTGAGAGTTCTGAAACCTTACTTCTGGCCAGTGATAGTTTTTCTGCTGATAAGAACATATGGTTCTTGGATACTGGGTTTAGTAACCATATGTGTGGTAAGAAAGAATTGTTTTCTGAACTGGATGAATCAGTCCAGTCTGAAGTGACATTTGGCAATAAGTCAAAAGTGCCAATTTTGGGAAAAGGTAAATCTCTATTCAGTTGAAGGATGGTACTCACAATTTTATATTCGATGTGTTCTATGTTCCTGAACTACACCAAAATTTGTTGAGTATGGGTCAGTTGTTAGAAAAAGGGTATAAGATACATATTGCTCAGGGGTGTTGTACCATTGCAGATGCTAAAGGAGTTTTGATTGCAAAGGTAAATATGTCCCAAAATCGACTATTTCCTTTGAAAATTAAGCATACTCTCCTTGCTTGCTTTAATTCTGAAGTTTGCGATGATAATTGGTTATGGCATATGCGGTTTGGGCATTTTCATTTCTCTGGATTAAACTATCTTGCGAGAAAGGAACTTGTTTCTGATTTACCTGTTGTGAATGTCCCTGATCGTATCTGTGAGATTTGTGTGATTGGGAAGAAGCATAGAGATCCCTTTCCCGTGGGCAAGTCAAGGAGAGCTACAAAACAGTTGGAGATTGTTCACTCAGACTTGTGTTCGTTGGAGGTTCCCTCACATGGAGGGTGTAAGTACTTTATTACTTTCATTGATGATTTCAGTAGAAAAACATGGGTTTACTTTCTGAAACAAAAGTCTGAAGCATACGATGTTTTCAAACAATTTAAGGCTTTTGTTGAAAAGCAAAGTGGTTATGAAATTAAAATCTTGAGAACTGATAGAGTTACATAATATATTGCTTGTGATAATTTTCTGAAAGAAAAGGGTATTCAGCACCAAATGACAGCTAGATACACTCCACAACAAAACGGAGTGGCTGAGAGGAAGAATAGGTCTATCAAGGATATGGTAAGGTATGGTGTATGTTGAAATCCAAGAATATGCCTAAGCCTTTTTTGGCAGAAGCTGTTGCTTGTGCTGTCTATGTGTTGAATAGGTGTCCAACTAAGAGTGTCCGGGATAAGACACCCGAAGAAGCAGGGAGTGGGAGAAAACCCTCTATAAAATATCTCAAGGTTTTTGGATGTTTGGCATATGCACATGTGCCAGATCCGTTGAGAAAGAAGTTGGATGATAAAGGTGAGAAGTGCATATTCATTGGTTATAGTGATGCTTCAAAAGCTTATAAACTATACAATCCTGAAACTAAAAAGGTTGTTATAAGCCGGGATGTCACTTTTGATGAATATGGTGCCAGGGATTGGTTAGCTAAAGATGAAAGTTCAGTTGTTATTCCTGTTGTTGAAAATATTGTTGATGAGCAACCGATTCCAGATAATGTCTAGTCTCCTTCACAGCAAGAGTCGTCGGTTCGACGATCTCAGCGCGAGCGCCACTTACCAGCTCGCTTGCAAGATTATGTTTTAGGTCATGATAATGACCTGTCTGATGAAGATATTGTTCAATTTGCTCTCTTTGCAGATTGTGATCCTTTATCTTTTGAGGAGGCTGCTACAGAAACTCATTAGCTTAAGGCGATGGATGAGGAGATACGTGCCATTGAAAAGAATGGTATCTGCGAGTTAATAGATTTACCTCCTGGAAAGAAGCCAATTGGAGTGAAGTGGGTTTACAGAACGAAGTACAAGTCAAATGGAGAAATTGACCGTTTTAAGGCACGGTTAGTAGCAAAGGGTTACAAGCAGAAACCAAGTATTGATTATTTTGAGGTTTTTGCTCATGTAAGTAGACTTGATACAGTTCGAATGGTTATTTCTCTTGTTGCTCAAAATGATTGGAAATTGCATCAAATGGATGTCAAGTCTGCTTTTTTGAATGGTTTTCTTGAAGAAGAAATATATGTTGAGAAAACCTGTAGGATTTCTGAAGAAAGGGGAGGAAAATAAAGTTTACAGGTTGAGAAAAACCTTGTATGGCTTAAAACAAGCGCCTAGGGCGTGGTATGGTTGCATTGACTCATATTTTGTTGAAAGTGGTTTTATGAGATGTCCTCATGAGCACACTTTGTATGTCAAATGCACGAATTCTGGTGATATTGTTATAATCTGTTTGCATGTTGATGATTTGGTTTTTACTGGAAACAACTTGAAGCTAATCTCAGAATTCAAGGAGGCACTCATTAAGAGGTTTGAAATGACTGATATGAGCTTTATGTCTTACTTTCTTGGCCTTGAGGTTGTTCAGATGGAAGGTGCAATCTTTATTTCACAAAAGAAGTATGCTGCTGATATTTTGAAAAAGTTCAAAAAGGAAAACTCCAAACCAGTTTCGACTCCGGTAGCGGAAAAGTTAAAGGTGTCCAAAAATGAGTGTGGTAAGAATGTGAATGTTACAGCTTATAAAAGTTAAATTGGAAGTCTGAGGTATCTGGTGGCAACAAGGCCAGATATTTCTTTCGGAGTTGGGATACTTAGCAGATTCATGGAGGAACCAAAAGAATCACATTGGGCTGCAGCAAAGCGAATTCAGAGATATGTCAAAGGTACGAGTAATGATCGAATTTTTTACTCTACAAATGAAGTTGTGAAGCTTGTTGGGTATACAGGCAGTGATTTGGCTGGAGATGTTAAGACCAGAAAAAGCACATTAGGATATACCTTCTATCTTGGTTCAGCTATATTTTCTTGGTCTTCAAAGAAGCAGCAGATTGTAGCACTTTCAACTGCAGAAGCAGAATATATTGCAGCAGCAAACTGTGCTACTCAAGCAGTTTGGCTGAGGAGAATTTTGGAGTTCCTACAACACGAGCAAGAAGCACCTACGACTATTTTTTGTGACAACAAGTTGGCAATTTCGTTGTCCAAAAATCCAGTCTTTTATGGTCGCAGCAAACACATTGATATCAAGTATCACAAAATCATAGAGTTGGTTGTTGAAAAACAAATCAACATTGAGTATTGTTCAAGTGAATGTCAAGTTGCAGATATCTTTACGAAGCCGCTGAAGACAGAGACATTTCTCAAATTGAAGAAGGAAATTGGGATGACCAATATATCTAACTTGGTTTAAAAGAGGCAATGTTATAATAATATTATTATTATAATTATTAAACCAAGCAAGTAATTAGTAATTAGTTAATTTGTTAGAAATAATGAAAGAATTGGTGTGGGTCATGCATTGTATGTGAAGAGTGACCTAGATTATAGCAGTAGTACATGGAGCATTAGCTTCCTAATTATTAGCTTTCCTTTAGTATAAATATATGGTTTTTGTTCATTTGTTAACCATCCCATCAAATAACATTATTCATCCCTCTCTCTCTTCCTATTTATATATTATATATAATACATAGATATTTTATATATATATATATATATATCTTACACTTTGGTTCCAGATTTTCACATTATGCGCGTCCCAGATTTTCCAACAGATTGAGATAAGCACAAATATCTTATGATTAGATTTAGTTTAGAACATTTGCTCAAGCCATTCAAATAAGGAAGTGCTGTGGTTATAATCGACCTCTCCTAAGAAGTCTCAATATTCCTTTGCAAGAGGGCATCTGACAAAGAGATGGAATGAAGATTCATCTTTAGAATTACATAGTTAGCAGACGTCTGGCACCTGGACATGTTTTGATTTCAGGCGGTCATGAGTGGGGAGAGAGGAGGAACAAAGTTGCCAAAAAAAATGTTTTAATCTTTGGGGGAAGCTTTAAATTCCAGAAAGTAGTCCAGAAGGGAGTTTGGGCAGTATCATTGTTTCTTATTAAGACTTTATAACAGTTTCGAACAGTAAAAGTTCTTTTTTCATCCTCCATCCATATGACATTATCATTGGTTTTTATGTCGGGGAGATGGATACTTTTGATTAAGTCTCTGTTGTCACTGTCAAACAGTGAGTGAATCAGTGGTTCATTCCAAGTAGTAGCAGTAGGGTTGATAAGGCCCGCCACCTTCATCTCACAAAAATTGATAGGCACAATTGATTGAATGAAGGGCTGGTTGTTGTTTGGTAACCGAGGATCTCTCCACACATTTATAGATTCTCCATCGCCAACCCCTTTGAAGAATGGGTTGGGCTTTGAGAATACTTCGCTAGATAAAGGATGAATTGCTTCCAAGGCGTGCCTTTAAGAAAGAGCTGTTTAAGTAGTATGTCTTTGACTTTATAAGTTCTTGCCATCAAAGAATTTGGATGGTTGACGAGGCGCCATGCTTGTTTTCATAACATTGCAATGTTAAACTCTCTTAATTTTTTAAAACCCATACCTCCCCATCATTTTGAAATGCTTAATCTTTCCCAACTCATCCATCTGATTCCATTTGACCTTTCACTTTCACTGCCCCACCAGAAGCTATTCATAGTTCTTTCAATTTCTTTCCCCAAGTCAATAGGAAGCAAGAAGACACTCATTGCAAAGGTTGGTATGGCTTGAATGAGGTTCTTGAGAAGGATCTCCCTCCTGGCTCTAGATAGGAATCTATGAGTCCAGCTTTTAATTCTGCCCACGACCTTGTCTTTTATGAAGCTAAGAATTTCATGCTTTTTTCTGCCAATAAGGGATGGAAGGCCAAGATAATTCCCGCTTAAAGTACCCTATCTCATTCCCATGATATTACAGAAGTCCTCTCTAGAGTTCCCATTAGTATTCTCTCTAAAAGTGAGGGTAGACTTATTATAATTAACGGGTTGTCCTGATGTGGAATCAAAAGTTTCAATGGTTGATTTAAGAGTGTTGGCTTCTGAGGGGGTAGCTTTACAGAAAATGTAGCAG
Source organism: Ipomoea nil (assembly GCF_001879475.1). Classification (NCBI taxonomy): domain Eukaryota; kingdom Viridiplantae; phylum Streptophyta; class Magnoliopsida; order Solanales; family Convolvulaceae; genus Ipomoea; species Ipomoea nil. The sequence continues at coordinate 23,957 of NW_017618993.1, forward strand.
TCATCCGCGAAGAAAAGATTTGTGATTGTTGGGGCACGTCTCGCAATAGCAACACCATGAAGAACACCCTTTCTTTGTAGCTTTTGAACCATCAAATGGAATGACTCAAGGATAAGAATAAATAGGTATCATGATCGTGTCGAAGACCTCTTTTTTGGCGTGATAGAACCAATGGCTCTTCCTTCAAGCAAAATAGTGTAATTGACAATGGAGATCATTTCCCAAATTAGATTGACAATATGGCGAGAAAATCCCAGCTTGGAAATAACCATAAGAAGGAAGTCCCAATATACCCTGTCAAAACATTTACTCATATCCAATTTGACGTACACCCACGTAGCTCCACCTTGCCTTGGTTCTTTCTTTTAAGGAAATGGTTGATTTCATAAGCAATCATAATATTTTCAGAAATGAGACGGCCCGGGATAAAGGCAAACTGAGATTTAGACACAATAGAGGTGAGTAAGGGTTTAATGTGGTTTGCTAGGATTTTTGAAATGAGTTGTAGAGAGTATTACAAAGGGAAATTGGTCTAAGGTCTCCCATTTTTACATGTTTACTTTTTTTGGGTATGAGAACAATGTGGGTTGAGTTGATATTAGTAGGCAGCTTTTCAGTGCAAAAAAATTTAGAACAGAATTTTAAGAGTTCATTGCCAAGGATGTCCCAAAAGTGTTAGTAAAATCCCAGATTTAGGTCGTCCGGGCCAAGGGATTTCTCAGCTTTCATGTCAAGTAGGCATCTTTAATTTCCTGGAATGTTACCATTCCACTCATTGAGTTATTGTGCGTAGCAGTAATGATGGGATTAATATAATCAAGCACAAGAGACACAATACCCACAGAATGACTAAAAAGAGGTCATGAAAGTAAAAAGTGATTAGAGAATCCAGTTGGGTACCTCTTTCAATCCAGCTGCCTTCATTGTTTCTAAGTTTTGTGATTTGGTTAGCTTGTACCTGTGACTGTTCTGTGGAAGAATTTTGAATTGGTGTCTCCATCCTTTTTAGCCAAAACTGTTTGCCCCGTTGACGCCAATAGTCGTTTTGTTGTTGGAGAACTCAGCCCAATTTCTTGAACCACCACTTCATCTCATTACATTACATAGTTACATGGCAAATTATTGTGTGGACCATGAATACAAAGTATATTTTTAATATACTAAAAGTACATTATTTTTATACTGAATGTACATTATTTAATAGTTTATAAAATAATGTACTTTATGTACAAATATAATGTACTTTTAATATATTAAAAATGTACTTTTTATTTATAATCCACACAATTGTGTGGACCATGATCTATGTAATAATGTTTGGCAAATTATTCTGTGGACCATGGTCCACATAATGTTGTGTGGAACATAATAAAAAGTATATTTTTAATATATTAAAAGTACATTATTACTGAATGTACATTGTACAAAATAATTTACTTTTAGTACTCAAATAATATATTTTCTATGAATATAAGATACATTTTTAATATATAACAAGTACATTATTTGTGTATCTCTGTGGAAGACAAGAGAGCTAGGCTAGATGTTTAGTTTGGGTTCCCCACTTTCGTTTTTCCCAACAATAATGTACTTTCTCTGAATACAATTGTAACACCCCCAAAATTTAATCACAAAATAAGGCATTCAAACTTAGAGAATAGAGCAATACTTAACCATTAATCAGAAACTACGCGGAAGCTAAAGAATTTAGTTTGGGTGTGCTATGCCACAACTAGATTCTCCAAACCTAGTTGCACAGGCTTTACAAAACACTATCCAAAAATGTCAATGTCCAAGGGCTCGCAGGCCATAACAACTAAACTAAGGAGTAGGGAAAAAAGTCTAAGCCGGCTCCAACTAACCGTGCTCTCGGACCAACTAAACACCTGAAAACATAAGGTATAACAACCGTTAGCGAAAATCGCTAAGTAACTCACACCAGCGCGTTGAATACAATAAGTATACTTTATAGAGAAAACCATTTGAGACTTGGGAATACATACATATATTCCTAAACAACTCTAGTTTTGTAAATCACGAGGAGTAGAAGTAATACTCCGACCAACAAGCAAAGTACTCAACAATATTACCACTCACAACCACGAATCAATGACATAGACCAATTCAAGGAATAGAGATAACAAATCAAGAGATCACGAATCAAGAGATAACGAATCAAGGTACAACGAATAAGACAATGTAAGCATAATCATCATCAAGGTGGTTCACAACATAATCCAAAGTCAACCAATTCCCGACGAGGTTCCAAGTCCACAAAGGACATAGTCAAACCAAGTCATTCATCGCGGAGGCACCAAATGATTCGAATCAAGGTGGACAAGATGAGGGCCTATAGCCAATGTGTACCGCGGGGTCACCGGACCCTAGTATGGATTCCGCGGGGTCGTAGACCCGATTAAAGATTTCCGCGGGGACACTAAGTCCCGATTATGGTTTCCGCGGGGTAACATTTTCCATTATATCATCATTAAGTGGTGCAAGTTAATAGGCCATTTATGGCCATAATGTTGTGGTTTGAAATGGAAGTAACGGTTTCCGTTACTTAACCTATAATGATGGCACGTAGGTTATATATGTGTGTATGGTCCTCCCACTGCTCCTGTGATTTGTGACTACACCATCTAGTTGTACAGGAGACCAAGTGGTAGACAAAATCCTAAAATTCTTTACTGCTCTTCAAACAATGCAACGTGGGTTTCAACTATGGCTAGAGATTCTTGATCATATGCTTCCGCTATAAGGTTAGATTACATGTATTATTTGTGTATTTCTAGTTTTGGTATCAGAGCTTGTTTAATCTCTGCCTAGTTGGTGAAAATTTCATGATATATATTTTAAATAAATATATATGTAATTTGAATATATGTAGCAAATGTTGCGAATGCTTGCAATATAGCTTTTATTTGTACATATGCATATATGTATTTTTGCAACTCACCATGAACGTTGGAACAAAAATATTACAGCATAAATTTTTGGGATGTGTGTGTGGTTGTTGGTTTTTTGAACCTGATATTTTGAATATATTTCTAAAACCTGATATTTTGAATATATTTATTTTAGAAATATATATTTTACGTATATATATTTATTTTGCTTAAAAAAATGTATATACTTATGATCGGGTTCTGTTGCCTGACTATTATCCGCTGCTTGGGTGTTGATGAGTGCTGGAGAGAGGCAGTGACCATTTTCGCCATGCTGGCCGGACTTTGAGTGGTATTAAGTGTCAGGCGATGGGGTGATAAGGGTTGCCATCTCCTCGCCTTTGCTCTCTAGCGGCTGCCAGTAGCACTGATGATGGATAATCGCGATGGCAGCGCCTTAGCGCTGGCTTCGGTGAGACGACGGTGGTCGCGGAGGTGCGGTTGAGAGAAGACGTTGGAGGGGTGTGCAGTTCGGTTCCCAGTGGTGGGTGCGAGCGATGTTGTTCCGGCCTCCTCCATCGGATCTGGCCGGTTCTGCTTTCTTCCTTTCCATCCAGTGACGTCTCTCTCCTTCTGCGCTCCTGGTTGATGTTGACGCTACCGGTGACTATGCTCCGGCGAAGGGAGGCAGTGGTGACGACGGTCGTCGCTCACGTCCTGATGGTCACCGTTAGTTTCCGGGAGTGCAGCGCCGCAGAACTCAGAGTAAGCAACATCATGGGTGGCGACAAGGGTAATCCTAAAAATGAAGCTGTGATCTCAAGTCTTCCATTCGGTGGTTTTTTTTTTTTTTTTTTTCCCTTGTGGAAATCAGCATAGATGATGGATGCGTTATTTTGGGAAGATGAACGGTGCCATTTACAGTCTTTCAATTTGAACAGATAACTACTTATTATTTTAAAGGTAAGTTATTATTATATTATTATTTTGGTAATCTAAATAATATATGATTGATAAACATTCTTAGGATTATCCTTTAATAATTTGTTTATTATGGTAATTGAGATTTGTGCTGACTATTATTATCATATTGATTTGTTAAATATTAAATGTTGTAAATGATAATTGAAATTTGTGTTGGTAATATCCCATTATGCCTTTATTGCTATCATATAATGTGCTACAGGCCTCTAGTGATGCAAATTTCAAATATTGTTAATTGTCATTTACAGTAAGCTATATTCTATATAGCTTGATTGCCACCAATTTATGGTATAATTGGAGCAATTTTTAATCCTTGCCATTAAGTTTGGGCAACTTGTCAATATGAGATAATGATTTTTGGAGTTATTACTCTTTTCATAATTGTTTTTTTTTATTAATGATATATAATTGCAGCTATCATTTGTAATGGTTTATGCGGGTTATACCATTTTTGTGTGTAATTAATTATAATGGTAATAATATTTTGTCTTTAAACCGCTTTTGTTTATGCCTTTATCTGGATCCATTACAGTTGAAAATGTTGGTTATTATATTTTTCAACTAATAATTTTCGGATTTTACTTTTATTAAGTAGTAAAAATTCTCCGAAAGAAACTTTTCTAAAGGCTTGCGGTTTTGGTAATTGTTTTTCCAATTTTAAGTCTCCTAATTGTTATAATATATGTCATGTGATGATTATGGCAATTTGTTGTAGTTATGGATTTCTAGCAATTTTGCCATAATTTGACAATTTTTATGGAGTATGATTTTGAATCACATTTTTGGAAAAACATATGGTTATGACAATTGAATATTATTTTATTATTGTCATAATAATTTGGATTGTGATGTTAAGAATCATATTTTGAAATTCATTTGAATTTGCTTGTCCAAAATTTTATGGTAATAATGATGATATTATGTAACATTTAATAATAATGATGATTATCATTATTATAATTAAATGTTGTTCGGTTACAATTAAGAAAATTGATTATTCCGTTATTACTGTTATGTAATAATTATTAGAATTATTATAGTAATAACGATTATTGGTTTTTGAACCGATGGATCAATGTTTTGTGCCGTTACTATCATCATTTGTTTTGGATTTTTGATAGTATGATTTGAAATCATAATTTTGAAACCATTTCATTCTTGATCCAAAACATATATGTGTTAATAGTGATAATATCATTTTATAGTCATTACTATTAAATGTCAGATGTTACGATTGAGGAAATTGATTGTTCAGTTATTACTGTCACGTAATTGTTATTATAGTAATAACGATTATCGTTATTGAACTGAAGAATTAATATGTCGTGACATTGTTATATTATCATTATTGTTTTTGGATTGTGATGCCCACTTTGATTGAGTATGAATATTTGATTTTATATTCATATTTTTGAGTTTGTTTTACGCATATAATTAAATTAAGTGCATAATATTATGGTTTAAATTATGCAATTTAGTTTGTGAGAATTTATTTTGTAAATGTCAACATATCATATGGTTTTGATATGGTTAGAATTTACAATTTTAAGCTAGTCCTCATAAACATTACTATATGCATTGAATCACTTTCGTTTTGGGCCTACAAGTTAAAACTTTTCAATAATTGAAAAGTATATGATTATTATAAATTCTTATTCAAATTTTATAATCCTTCAAGTTTTGGATTTATGTTGTTATTTGAATAATAATTTTATAGCTCATTTTAAATTGTTATTATGATGTACAATTTATTTGGATATGAGCATATTGAATTTCACATATAATTGTTCACTAGCATAACATTATATTTTCTAGTTATGTGAATTTAATTATGCCTTTAGAAATTGCATAAGTTAGGAATTATAATAATTCCTTGTTAGGGTGAACTTTGTGTGTGGAATTACATACATACGGTAGTGCATTATGTTTAAGCACCTTTAGACCGTCTAAATTGTTCACCTAAGATCAAATCTTTCCATATGTGAACTATTAAAGACTTGGAAAGATTACTCGTCAATTATGCCTTTAGTGTGAGAAAACATGAACCGGTGAAAAGTTTCTCGGGAAGGGGCTAATGTGCTACTACTTCCCTTGAAACATTACTCTGTCTAAGGAGTTGGTTATTTTTAATGAGGCTCCGTCCCAACCAACTTTCCTGGGAGTACACTTGGGATTATTTATCATATTGTTGCATAATTGTTTTTAGGCTTTAAAGTTGATGCCTAAGATATTAAGAAAATTGTCTAGTGATCTTATAATTTTGATTAATTAAGTAATAGCCACGGTATCTTTGATTAATTGAAATTTTGTGAGATCACATACAGTAGAAGTATTGATTGTGATTAATTATATGATATAATAAAATTTAGCCCACAGGCAATTTTGTTATGTTTATATAATTAATTAGGGTAAAAACACCAAACTATGATCATAATTTAGCCCACAGGCAATTATGCATTGGAATATAGTTTTGGTGAGTTTTATCATTATAGATAGGAAGGTAAATTTATTTAACATATGGTTTTAATATAAATAAATTGACATCTTCTATCATAAAGTTATGATATATGTACATATTCAAAAGTATTTTTATGTGTACATTTTGTGGTATTAGTCTAGTTTCTTTTATGTGTATTTTTTATGTATGGAAGAAATTTGGATTAATAGCTTGGTACATTAATATTCTTTTGTGTACAAATATCAAGTGATCGATACAATTTCATAACTGAAATTATTAAGTTATTTTGATCACTATGTGACTAATTACATAAAGTATAATAAAATCTACCCACAGGAATTTTATTATATTAATGTAAATAGTCAAGATAAAATATTAAATCATATTTCTTAATTACCCACAGGGATTAAGAAAAAGGAACATGGTTTGATAGTTTTATCATAAAGTTGTAGATGGATCTAATTGAATAAAACTTTAGCCCACAGGCAAGTTTTATGTCACTAGATTCTTCTATTCCCTTTGATAATAATTTTATCATAAAGTTTTAGTTGAGTCTAATTGAACAAAACTTTAGCCCACAGGCAAGTTTTGTGTCACTAGATTCTTCTATTTGATTATCATAAAGTCTCAGTTGAGTCTAATTGAATAAATCTTTAGCCTACAGGCAAGTTTTATGTCACTGGATTCTCCTGTTTAAATTGATGATCAAGATAAAATTTTATCATACCAATTTAGAATTTATAACTTTAAGGCCAGTTATAATTCTATATTATTTCACATGGGTTGCATTGGCAACACATGTATTTTGTTAAACTCCAAAACTTTAGTAACTTGAAATTGTTACTGTATGTGGCTTACTTCGTTTTTTCAGCCCAATCACAATAGAGCTTTTGAATTTGGACATGATATACTTTTGGATCCTTATATTGGAATTGTACATATCTAGCCAAATTTCAACTAAAGCAATTTAATTTGTTTAAATAGTTGGAAATTGTGTCTGTTACATGTACATATTTAACATGTCCAACTATGGTGGGGAATTATAATCCTTGTTAAATTAGTTGGACTTGAGGATCATTAGTGTGTATATCATTTATGCTCAAGAATAACTTTATTAGTGGGAGTAATGGTTTGATCAGTGGGAGTGATCATTTGAAAAAGATCCAATATAGATACCCGTTTGATCAGTGGGAGTGATCATTTGGAAAGATCATTAAAGATGTCTCACTTCAATATTGCTCCACTTCAAAGATAAGACACCTTGCATTGTTATTGTAAAATCAATAGTTTAATTTGTTGAACTAGCTACAAGTTGTGCAACATATTTCTGAAAATGTTGTAACAATGTTAATAGTTTTTATTATAACAATGGCATTAAGTTTATGGTGAACTATCACGAGTTAGATTCTTTAGCATTTATTGGAGTCTTTCGTCTCATCAAATTGATCCTAGGCCATTAAGATTTAAAAGGTTCAAGATTCAATTTGATAGACATAAAGCATGCAAAGACTCATGATGTTGGTTCATATAGATGAATCTTGAGGATTTTTGTTTTTATGATGATACAATATTTTGTTGTTTCATAAAGTTACATTAATAAATCCTCGGTATTGCTCTATGACATGAAAGTTGGGCTTCCTTCCTTTGTTTTGGAGATCATTTATAAGGTGTATGTTTAAAGTTTCATTTGTGGGCTTAAACTCATGAATTTATTATCTAAGTCGTTGGAATATCGACTACTCAATTATTATCTTTGGCTAAGATTAATGAAAATAGGAGTGGCAGACGTGTCAACTCTGAAAACTTAGCTGTCAGCGATAATATTAAAGATAATGAGTTAGTCATGTAATAGATTAGCATTTTTGCTAATAGTTTCAGATCCCTACTTAATGCATGCTTATAAGAATTTTAGGGATCATAGAGGGTACATGGAACTTATTATGTGACTAATGTTGTACGTACATTTATGTTGTCACCTCTATGTAATTTGGATGGTTTCTCCTATAGTTATGCGCATATTTATTTGAGAAACATCCATAAGATTGGACCAAGAGTAAACGTAGGGTTTATTCATAAAGGACCTGAGTTGGGAATCAAAATGCATGTGATGCATAGATGGTATTACTCACCTTTTAATTTAGAGGACATACCACTATGATTCATGTTTTTTGATCTTCAACAAAGGTTGTGTCAATACTTGCACCAAGTGGAAAATTGTAACATTTTCCATTAATATTGTACAAATGAAGTTGTGCAGGTTTATTAGGCCAAATTTAGCCATTGTGGCAATAATTAGTTTTTGATAACTAATTATAATCAAGAATGAACATAAGGTTTATTCATTAAGTTTTATACCACATAAGGTACTTAGAGAAGAAGTTACATTGTAACCATAAGTGGATACTACTCTCATTAAGAGGAACTATCTCTATGGTTCATGTTTTTTGCTTCTTTGAGTTAACACTTGCACCAAGTGGGAGAATGTAACATTTTCCATTATATCACCATTAAGTGGTGCAAGTTAATAGGCCATTTATGGCCATAATGTTGTGGTTTGAAACGGAAGTAACGGTTTCCGTTACTTAACCTATAATGATGGCACGTAGGTTATATATGTGTGTATGGTCCTCCCACTGCTCCTGTGATTTGTGACTACACCATCTAGTTGTACAGGAGACCAAGTGGTAGACAAAATCCTAAAATTCTTTACTGCTCTTCAAACAATGCAACATGGATTTCAACTATGGCTAGAGATTCTTGATCATATGCTTCCGCTATAAGGTTAGATTACATGTATTATTTGTGTAATGTTAGAAATACACAAATAATACATGTAATCTAACCTTATAGCGGAAGCATATGATCAAGAATCTCCAGCCATAGTTGTAATCCTCGTTGCATTGTTTGAAGAGCAGTAAAGAATTTTAGGATTTTGTCTACCACTTGGTCTCATGTACAACTAGATGGTGTAGTCACAGATCACAGGAGCAGTGGGAGGACCATACACACATATATAACCTACGTGCCATCATTATAGGTTAAGTAACGGAAACCGTTACTTCCGTTTCAAACCACAACATTATGGCCATAAATGGCCTATTAACTTGCACCACTTAATGGTGACATAATGTAAATGTTACATTCTCCCACTTGGTGCAAGTGTTAACTCAAAGAAGCAAAAAACATGAACCATAGAGATAGTTCCTCTTAATGAGAGTAGTATCCACTTATGGTTACAATGTAACTTCTTCAAGTACCTTATGTGGTATAAAACTTAATGAATAAACCTTATGTTCATTCTTGATTATAATTAGTTATCAAAAACTAATTATTGCCGCAATGGCTAAATTTGACCTACTAAACTTGCACAACTTCATTTGTACAATATTAATGAAAAATGTTACAATTTTCCACTTGGTGCAAGTATTGGCATAACCTTTGTTGAAGATCAAAAAACATGAATCATAGTGGTATGTCCTCTAAATTAAAAGGTGAGTAATACCATCTATGCATCACATGCATTTTGATTCCCAACTCAGGTCCTTTATGAATAAACCCTACGTTTACTCTTGGTCCAACCTTATGGATGTTTCTCGAATAAATATGCGCATAACCATAGGAGAAACCATCCAAATTACATAGAGGTGACAACATAAATGTACGTACAACATTAGTCACATAATAAGTTCTATGTACCCTCTATGATCCCTAAAATTCTTATAAGCATGCATTAAGTAGGGATCTGAAACTATTAGCAAAAATGCTAATATATCGCACGACTAACTCATTATCTTTAATATTATCGCTGACAGCTAAGTTTTCAGAGTCGACACGTCTGCCACTCCTACTCTCATTAATCTTAGCCAAAGATAATAATTGAGTAGTCCATATTCCAACGACTTAGATAACAAATTCATGAGTCTAAACCCACAAACGGAACTTTAAACATACACCTTATAAATGATCTCCAAAAAAGAAGGAAGCCCAACTTTCATGTCATAGAGCAATAATGAGGATTTTATCAATGTAACTTTATGAAACAACAAAATATTGTATCATCATAAAAACAAAAAACCCTCAAGATTCATCTATATGAACCAACATCATGAGTCTTTGCATGCTTTATGTCTCTCAACATTGAATCTTGAACCTTTTAAATCTTAATGGCCCAGGATCAATTTGATGAGACGAAAGACTCCAATAAATGCTAAAGAATCTAACTCGTGATAGTTCACCATAAACTTAATGTCATTGTTATAATAAAAACTATTAATGTTGTTACAACATTTTCAGAAATATGTTGCACAACTTGTAGCTAGTTCAACAAATTGAACTATTGATTTTATAATAACAAGGCAAGTTGTCTTATCCTTGAAGTGGAGCAATCTTGAAGTGAGACATCTTTAATGATCTTTCCAAATGATCACTCCCACTGATCAAATGGGACATCTTATTGATCGTTTAAATGATCACTCCCACTGATCAAACCATTACTCCCACTAATAAAGTTATTCTTGAGCATAGATGATATACACACTAATGATCCTCAAGTCCAACTAATTTAACAAGGATTATAATTCCCCACCATAGTTGGACATGTTAAATATGTACATGTAACAGACACAATTTCCAACTATTTAAACAAATTAAATTGCTTTAGTTGAAATTTGGCTAGATATGTACAATTCCAATATAAGGATCCAAAAGTATATCATGTCCAAATTCAAAAGCTCTATTGTGATTGGGTTGAAAAAACGAAGTAAGCCACATACAGTAACAATTTCAAGTTACTAAAGTTTTGGAGTTTAACAAAATACATGTGCTGCCAATGCAACCCATGTGACATAGAATTATAACTAGCCTTAAAGTTATAAATTCTAAAATTGGTATGATAAAATTTTATCTTGATCATCAATTTAAACAGAAGAATCCAGTGACATAAAACTTGCCTGTAGGCTAAAGATTTATTCAGTTAGACTCAACTGAGACTTTATGGTAATCAAATAGAAGAATCTAGTGACACAAAACTTGCCTGTGGGCTAAAGTTTTGTTCGATTAGACTCAACTAAAACTTTATGATAAAATTATTATCAAAGGGGATAGAAGAATCTAGTGACATAAAACTTGCCTGTGGGCTGAAGTTTTATTCAATTAGATTCATCTACAACTTTATGATAAAACTATCAAACCATGTTCCTTTTCTTAACCCCTGTGGGTAAATTAAGAAATATGATTTAATATTTTATCTTGACTATTTACATTAATATAATAAAATTCCTGTGGGTAGATTTTATTATACTTTATGTAATTAGTCACAAAGTGATCAAAATAACTTAATAATTTCAGTTATGAAATTGTATCGATCACTTGATATTTGTACACAAAAGAATATTAATGTACCAAGCTATTAATCCAAATTTCTTCCATACATAAAAAATACACATAAAAGAAACTAGACTAATACCACAAAATGTACACATAAAAATACTTTTGAATATGTACATATATCATAACTTTATGATAGAAGATGTCAATTTATTTATATTAAAACCATATGTTAAATAAATTTACCTTCCTATCTATAATGATAAAACTCACCAAAACTATATTCCGATGCATAATTGCCTGTGGGCTAAATTATGATCATAGTTTGGTGTTTTTACCCTAATTAATTATATAAACATAACAAAATTGCCTGTGGGCTAAATTTTATTATATCATATAATTAATCACAATCAATACGTCTACTGTATGTGATCTCACAAAATTTCAATTAATCAAAGATACCGTGGCTATTACTTAATTAATCAAAATTATAAGATCACTAGATAATTTTCTTAATATCTTAGGCATCAACTTTAAAGCCTAAAAACAATTATGCAACAATATGATAAACAATCCCAAGTGTACTCCCAGGAAAGTTGGTTGGGACGGAGCCTCATTAAAAATAACCAACTCCTTAGACAGAGTAATGTTTCAAGGGAAGTAGTAGCACATTGGCCCCTTCCCGAGAAACTTTTCACCGGTTCATGTTTTCTCACACTAAAGGCATAATTGACGAGCAATCTTTCCAAATCTTTAATAGTTCGCCTATGGAAAGACTTTTAATCTCAAGTGAACATTCTAAACGGTCTAAATGTGCTTAAACATAATGCACTACCGTTTATTATTCCACACACAAGGTTCACCTTAACAACGAATTATTATAATTCCTAACTTATGCAATTCCAAAGGCATAATCAAATTCACATAACGAGAAAATATAATGTTATGCTAGTGAACAATTATATGTGAAATTCAATATGCTCATATCCAAATAAATTGTACATCATAATAACAATTTAAAATGAGCTATAAAATTATTATTCAAATAACAACATAAATCCAAAACTTGAAGGATTATAAAATTTGAATAAGAATTTATAATAATCATATACTTTTCAATTATTGAAAAGTTTTAACTTGTAGATCCAAAACGAAAGTGATTCAATGCATATAGTAAAGTTTATGAGGACTAGCTTAAAATTGTAAATTCTAACCATATCAAAACCATATGATATGTTGACATTTACAAAATAAATTCTCACAAACTAAATTGCATAATTTAAACCATAATATTATGCACTTAATTTAATTATATGCGTAAAACAAACTCAAAAATATGAATATAAAATCAAATATTCATACTCAATCAAAGTGGGCATCACAATCCAAAAACAATAATGATAATATAACAATGTCACGACATATTAATTCTTCAGTTCAATAACGATAATCGTTATTACTATAATAACAATTACGTGACAGTAATAACTGAACAATCAATTTCCTCAATCGTAACATCTGACATTTAATAGTAATGACTATAAAATGATATTATCACTATTAACACATATATGTTTTGGATCAAGAATGAAATGGTTTCAAAATTATGATTACAAATCATACTATCCAAATCCAAAACAAATGATGATAGTAACGACACAAAGCATTGATCCATCGGTTCAAAAACCAATAATCGTTATTACTATAATAATAGTTCTAATAATTATTACATAACAGTAGTAACTGAATAATCAATTTTCTTAATTGTAACCGAACAATCATTTAATAATAATTAATTATTATTAAATGTTACATTATATCATCATTATTATCATAAAGATAAAGATAAGCAAATTCAAATGAATTTCAAAATATGATTCTTGACATCATAATCAAAATCATTATGGCAAGACTGAAATGGAAAATATTATCCAATAGCCATAATCGTATGCATTTTCCAAATTGTTATTCAAGATTGCACTCCATAATTAAAAAATATTATCGAATTATGACAAAATTGCAAAATTATGAAATTGCAATGAATAGTCATAATAATCACATAATATTATAACAATCAAGAAATTTAACATGAAAAACAATTGCTAACACCGCAAGCCTTTAAAACATTTTTCAGAAAATTTAAAACTTAATAAAATCCGAAAAACAATAATGTTGGAAAAAAAAATATAATAACCAACATTCTTAAATTTAATTAATAACTCATATAAAGGCATAATTAAAAGTGATTATTGTCTAAAACCTTATGACTTTACTAATTATCATAACAATGACCGTAAATGCAAACGATTGCAATAGTCATCAAACAACTCAATATATCATCCCATCACGGCAATTAGTCCCAAAATATAACAATTTACCTTTTACCATAAATAATGTACCAGTATAATAACAATATACATTAAAGTAAATTTTAGCACAAATTATTATATATGACAATCCGAAATGGAAAAAGATTTTCAAAATAATAAACCATGCTCAAATTGATCCATAATTACTCAATTACCATTAATAACAATAAAACAAATTATTAAAATAATGGTAATAAAATGAATAATTAAGACTTTTCCAAAACTGCCAATTTATAAAAATAAAAGGCAAGGAAATTAACGCACCCTAATTATTATTACAGTGCTTGCTAAATAATAATGGTAATCAAGGGGCGTACCAGTTCTCTGAGTAAGAGCAGAAAAACGTTCATGCTCTAGAATATTGAAGACCATGAATAATGGAGCATTAATGACGCAGCATCCGTCTCGCCTTCCTCCAAAGCTTCTCATCCCGTTTACTGCCCGGAGTGCCCGCCGGAATCGACGCTGGTGGACAGCCACTCCAATGAAGACATACCGGCGACCCTTATACCGATACCCATGGAGCATTAAACACCCCGCATAGCCTTCATGACGCTGGTATAATGCCATCGCGCCCAACCGTAGTGACGACCAAGTTTTTGCAGTGATGCTTTTGGAAGCGAAACGACGATGCAAGGGCACAGCGAAACCGCAAACCCTTCTTGTCAGACATTGGCTCGACATCGCTACGTTACCTGAAGCGAACGACAAAACCACCGTCGCCGCTACTTCCTTCCACCGGAGCACCATGCAATCACCAGCGCCACTGACTCCTTGTGCCTGAACACCACCCAGGAGCGCTGACGACAGCGCCAACGGTGCTACAGCCCAGGACGCCAATCAGGATGGCCAGCGGCGCCACCACCGGCATTCATCAAACGGAAACAACTAGGGGGAACGTTCACAGCACCCAACGGCGCAAAAACAGTCCCCACCGCCTCATTCGCACCACTAGACACCCATCAAAATGGGCGACAACGCAAACATGCTTCCCCGGCAGGAATATACGGAAACACTCAACCAGGCAAAAACCTTATTCATCATCAGTGCTACTGGCAGCCGCTAGAGAGCAAAGGCAAGGAGATGGCAACCCTTATCACCCCATCGCCTAACACTTAATGCCACTCAAAGTCCAGCCAGCATGGCGACAATGGTCACTGCCTCCCTCCAGCACTCATCAACACCCAAGCAGCGGATAATAGTCAGGCCACAGAACCCGATCGTAAGCATATACATTTTTTAAGCAAAATAAATATATATACGCAAAATATATATTTCTAAAATAAATATATTCAAAATATCAGGTTTTAGAAATATATTCAAAATATCAGTTTCAAAAAACCAACAACCACACACACATCCCAAAAATTTATGCTGTAGTATTTTTGTTCCAACGTTCATGGTGAGTTGCAAAAATACATATATATGCATATGTACAAATAAAAGCTATATTGCAAGCATTCGCAACATTTGCTACATATATTCAAATTACATAAATATTTATTTAAAATATATATCATGAAATTTTCACCAACTAGGCAGAGTTTAAACAAGCTCTGATACCAAATGTTAGAAAAACACAAATAATACATGTAATCTAACCTTATAGCGGAAGCATATGATCAAGAATCTCCAGCCATAGTTGTAATCCTCGTTGCATTGTTTGAAGAGTAGTAAAGAATTTTAGGATTTTGTCTACCACTTGGTCTCTTGTACAACTAGATGGTGTAGTCACAGATCACAGGAGCAGTGGGAGGACCACACACACATATATAACCTACGTGCCATCATTATAGGTTAAGTAACGGAAACCGTTACTTCCGTTTCAAACCACAACATTATGGCCATAAATGGCCTATTAACTTGCACCACTTAATGGTGACATAATGTAAATGTTACACAGAGGACCCGGTCCGAAGACAAAGTAACAAATCCACGAGGTCACCGGACCCTATTCAAATATACCATTATCTCGAATCCCGATATTAGTGAAACCCCCACTGTCCATCACAACAAATCCAACATCCCAACAAAAGTCAATACACAAGGAATCTAGAGATACAAACAAAGTATAGATTCCATACGGATTGTGCACAACAACGAATAAGCTTAATCAAAGAATTAACAAGGAATAAGGTATAATGAATGTACAAGTTCACACAAAAGATCACAATGAAATGAATTCACCAAAGAGATACGAAATAAATACTCCAAAGATTACACAACGATATCAAGGATTCCAATCAAAGGATTACAACGAATAGATAGGCTCAAGTACAAATTCAATCAAGAATCGAGATGGTAATCACAAGGAAAGCACATACTAGTACCAATATGCAACGTAACTAGCATGCAAGCCAACAAGGTAGTCACAAAGACTCATACGAATAACATAAACTTCATTTGAATCCAACGAATCACAATATTGCATTACAATCACAATTAAAGACTCCAAATCCTACCAATGGATACTTAAGACATCGTTCTAGACTTACGAGACATCAATAAAGACACACAAGTACATAATGGGTCAACAAAACGGAAGCCATAAACCAACGTACCAGTGGGCGATTCCGGTGGGAGGCAAACTACCTGTCGAAACACCCCACCTGTACCAGCGGGTGGTTTGGCGGGTAGTGGAGTACCCGCCGGACAGCCCGCTGCTTCAAGCTTTGTACCCGCAGGTGGTTTGGCGGTTGGCAAAGTGCCCGCTGGACTACCCGCTGGTACATCTCCTGTAGAAGAAATTCCTACTTCGGGAAAAATCCCAAGAAAGCACAAGTTCAAGTCCAATCACTTCAATACTCACATGAACAACACAAGGGACTTGAACACAAGAAATAGCTCAACAAATAGCATCAAGAACCCTAGATACAAGCTCTACAAAAGCATATACACAAGAATATGCATTTCCCCACTCAAGAACATCAAGAAATCATAATAGCAAGGAGAAATAGGTTTTGTAGGACATGGGTTACCTTCTTTGCTTATCCAACCTCTTCCACTCCTTGGCCTATTCTTGAAACTCCTCCTCCAAGTGATCTTCATCAAAGCAACCAAAAAACCCAACAATCACAAGAATAAACTTAGATAACAAGTAAAACAAGTGTGGGAATGCTAGGGTGAGTGTGTCTAGAAGTTGGCTTGGGTTTCAAGTTAAGAATTGTGAAATGACCAAAAAGAACTTCTTCTTTCCACATAAAGTCTAGAATGATTTCTTTTTAAGTAAATGCTAAAGTACAAGGGTTAAATTAAAGCACAAGGTCCATCCCTTTGACCAATTTAAAAGGCTAAGGGATTTGGGTCAAACTAAATCCCTTAACTAAATTCAAAGGGGAATTATGAAAAGAATTGTAAGGACACTTAGGAATTAATTCGGGTTTAAGGGACAAATTTCCGGGGTGTCTCAACAATGTACATTTTTAACATACTAAAAGTACATATTTGATAATATGACTCATACAGTTGTATGGATCATGATCCACATAATAATAATAATTCTGCAATAGACTCGAAGAAGAAAATATTTACAAGAATCAACCTTATAATCTTTAGGTACAAGAATTATTTTTCAGCCACTCAACCACCCTTTAACTCCTTTATTATGCACATCGGAGGTCATCCAACTTGTGAATCTGCCAAATATATTTATGGTTTTTGAAGGTTGACCCTACTATAAAGGAACTAATTAATAAATATTTTTCTATTTAAATTCTTATAGGGTTTAGAGACATCACATGCAAAAAAGAAAAAAAAGGGTTAATATTCAAATTATACTATGAAGTATGAACTAATCGTTATATCGTGGACCAGGGTTCATAGTGCACTGTGGACTCTGGTCCAATACACACAATTTGACTTCATAATGTACAAAAAAGAGTTAATTCCCAAAATCGTCATTTGACTATGGCTTTTTCTCAAATTAGGTCATTGACTTTTAATTTCTTCAAAATGGTCTTCTGACTTTTGAATTTTAAGCTAAAATGATCCACCGTTAGTTTTGGGGCAAATTATGTTGTGCATCCGTATGCACCACGACGTCGTTTTAGAGTAAGGACGCGATCTCTATCTTAAAAAAAAATAAAAAATTCCGTTAATGGTGTTTGTTTCCATTGGCAATTGTTTCTTTTCCAAGTTTCCAATTCAGTTTTTGGCAGTTACTCATTGTGGAATTGGCATTCGAGATCTGCGCATTCGCAATCGCAATCGGTATCGGAATTGCATTCAATTTTCCGTATTGAGTGTTAGATGGAGGAGGCAACAGAGTAGACAGATTCTGCAGTTGGTGCCCTGCTTTCGATTCAAGGTGCTTTGCATTTTTGCGACTGTTTTTGCATTTGTTCCTTTTGCATTTTTGTATGGTTTTGTGATTCATTGCGATAAAATTGTTTCTAGCAGTATGTTTGATTGATGTTTGTGTTTAGAATCTGCCATTTAGTTTGATTGCGGTACAATGAATGAGTTTGTTGGTTTTGTAAATATTTATACAAAATTTCATAAGTAAATATCCATAATTGTATAACAACAATTCCAGAATTGCAAAACTATTATTCTATAATTTTATATATACACATCCCGAATTGTATAAATACACATCCATAATTTCATAAGTATATTTCCAGAATTGCGTAACTATATATTCAGAATTCGCGAGTACTCTGTTTTGACAATTTGTTGCGTCTGCTTATCCAGAATAGCATAACTATATATCCATAATAACATACCTATATATCTAGAATTTATTAACAGTATATTCATAATTCGTAGGTACTTTGTTTTTGTTGTTTGATGAACTGTTTGAAATAATGTTCACAATGTTTATATAATGTAGTTAGTGAAGGCATTGTGGATGGTTCAGTGAGTTCAGATCAAGCAGATGTAGACATTGATGGCTCTTCTTCAATTCCGGGTTTATTCATAGCTGTTTACCTTTTAATTAGCAAATTCTAGTTAGGAATTATATTTTAAGGGAAATGGTTATTATTGTGTTATATTTGCAGTTGATCAAGATTTGGTTGGTTCGGTAGTAAGTAATGTTGATGAGGCTTATGAGTTGTATAACAATTATGCATATAGAGTTGGTTTTAGTGTGAGGAAGGGTCATCAACGTTACAAGGGATCTACTAACACAATTCAAATGAAGAACTTTTGTTGTTCTAAGGCTGGTTATAAGGCAAACAGTGGGGTTAAGGCTTATTCAAAAATTGACACAAGGACAGAGTTTGAAGCATTTGTTCAGTTTGATGTGGGTGATGATGGGTTGTGGACAGTTACAAAACATGAGAAAGTGCACAATCATGAGTTATGTGTGTTCAACAAGAGTCATCTACTTCATTCACATAGAAGTGTTGGAGATAATCAGCTTTTATATCTACAAGGTTTGAAAGACAGTGGAGTTGCACTGGCGGATGGTATTAGGTTCCTAAAACATCAATCAGGGGGGTCTCCATTAGTTGGTTTCACAAATAGAGATGCTTATAATTCAATGGCTGCTGATACAGTCAAGCGATTGGATGAAACAGATTCTAACTCTTTAATTGAAATATTTAGGAGGAGGCAGTCTACCGAGTCCTATTTTTTCTTTTATTTTGAACTTGATTTGGATTCAAGATTGTGCAGTTTTTTTTGGAGGGATGGTAAAATGAGACGAGATTATGAGGTGTTTGGGGATTTGTTAGTGCATGATACGACATATCGTACCAACAAATATGATATGATTTGTGGCCCTTTCGTAGGGATGAATTATCATTGCATGAATGTAATGTTTGGATGAGGGTTTTTGATGAACAAGAGGATAGAATCGTTTGTGTGGTTGTTTAAAGCATTTTTAAGGCCTATGGGTGGCAAGTGTCCACAGTCTATCATGACAGATCAATGTGCAGCTATTGCTGCTGCTATTTCTCAAGTGTTTCCAACATCACGTCACCGTCTTTGCATATGGAATATTGGTGAGAATTCAAAGAAGCATATCAAGACGTTAAGGAATAATAAGGATTTCTTGGATATGTTTAACTACGTGTTGAAATACACAGAGACCGAAGCTGACTTTCAATTTTATTGGACAAGGTATGTTAGTAATTAATGGTTTTTATTGAATTATATTGCATATTTTTAGTATTATTGGATTATATATATATATATATATATATATATATATATATATATATATATACATATATATACATATATATACATATACATATATATATATATATATATATACATATATATACATATATATACATATATATATATACATATATATACATATATATATATATATATATACATATATATATATATATATATATATATATATATATATACATATACATATATATATATATATATATATATATATATATATACATATACATATATATATATATATATATATATATATATATATATATATATATATATATATATATATATAGTATTAGACTTTCTGATCACTTAGTATATTTATTATGGATGTATAGTATAGGAATTGTGGATGTATAGTCTACCAATTATGGATGTTTAGCACTGGAACTTACTGCTGGTCTCTGAAAATGTAGTATATAAATTATGGATGTATAGTTTATCAATTATGGATGTGTAGTATAGCAATTATGGATGTATAGCAGTTGAGTTGACTGGTGGTCCATGGAAATATAGTATATGGATTATGGATGTATAGTATATCAATTATGGATATATAGTATTTCAATTATGCATATATAGCAGTAGAGTTGTGAGCATGTGTTAGAGATGCGGTGATATTGTTTGTTATTCTGCTTCATAAACATTAGTGATTATGAATTATCATTTTCAGGTTGGTGACTGACTATAAATGTCACAAGAATACTTGGTTAGAAAAGCTTTATGATTGTAGGGAGAAGTGGTGTCCAGCATTTGGATTATTTTTCTGGGGGCATTTTGTCATCACAAAGGAGTGAAACTACAAATCATTCGATTTCTAGAAGGTTGTCTAAGACAGCAGGTCTTTGTGATTTCTAGTCATCGTTTATAAGCGTAATTTCAGAATGGAGAAGTAAAGAGAACGGTGAAGATTTTCGTTGTGCTCAAGGGGTACCCGCTATGCTGATGGAGCACGTGGAACTTCTTTCACATGCTAGAGAGGTATATACTATTGAGATATATTTTTTGTTTGAGGAACAATTTATGAAAGGCAATGCTTGTCATCAAGAAATGATGTTGAATGATGGCCGTCAACACAAGTATCACGTGTGGCGGCCAGATATATACATTATAAGGCATGGAGTTAGTTTTAACCCAGCCAACTTGGACATTTCTTGTAGTTGCAAGTTGATTTCTGAGTTGGGAATTCTATGCTGTCATTGTATACACATTCTTCACGTACATTGTATTTCTAGTATCCCTGACAAATATATCCTTAAAAGATGGACTAAAAAGGTTATTGATGGTAGGAATGTCAACATTGATTCTATAGTTTATAATGTTGGTGTCCCTCCTTCAATTTGGGTTTTTGATATTAGTAGGAAATTTCAAAGATTAGTTGTTTCTAGTCAAGATAGTAGTGTAGCTAGAAAATTTTGTGTTGAAGCTGTTGACGATGCAAAGAAAAAGGTTGAAGCAGAGATTGAGTATGTGCATATTGAAGAGTGTGGTGTTTCATCTTCAAGTGGTGGTGTACAAAATCCTTCAAGCCGGAGATTGAAAGGTGAGCGTAATAAAAGGAGGAGTGGTGTTATTGGAAAGAAATACAGTCTTGCAAGGGGAGAAGGAGTGCTGCAAATAAAGTTGCGTTGAGTACGAAAGGTGCTGTTCAATCTTTGGTTTTGGAAGGCATATCAAAGCTTGCTGGGGATGGATATCTTGTACAGCAAAGTTCTTCGAGTTCAGATTTTGTTCAGTTTAGTAAGGGTTTAGATGACAATGTAGGTGTAGATTGAGAGCATGTTAATACAAGTTGTTATTGTTGAACTTATGCAATTCTGGATTTATAGTTTTGTAATTCTGGATATGTAGGGTTGCAATTATGAATTTACAGTTATGCAATTATGGAATCATAGTTATGCAATTATGGGTGTGTAGTATTGCAATTATGGATGTGTAGTTATGCAATTATGGAATTATAGTTATGCAATTATGGATGTGTGGTTATGGAATTATGGATGTGTAGTTATGCAATTTTGGATTTATAGTTTTGCAATTATGGAATTATAGTTTTGCAATTATGGCATTATAGTTATGCAATTATGGAATTATAGTTATGCAATTATGGATGTGTAGTTATGCAATTCTGGATTTATAGTTTTGCAATTATGGAATTATAATTTTGCAATTATGACATTATAGTTATGCAATTATGGAATTATAGTTATGCAATTATGGATGTGTAGTCATGCAATTATGGATGTGTAGTTTCCATAGTGTTGGACTTTGTAGTTACGAAATAATGGATGTATAGTTATATAGTTATGGATTTGTAGTTATGCAATTATGGATGTACAGTTATTAACTTATGGATTTGTAGTTATGCAATTATGGATCTATAGTTATGAAGTTACGTATGTGTAGTCATGCAATTCTAGATTTGATATGTGCACAAAAAAAAAAAAAAGAATTGCATTGATCAGAAGTAAATTGGTATTCAGTTTTAGCGTCATGCATTCACAGAGTCAAGTCACACTGTTAATGTAGAACACAAAAAGTTTCACATTTTTAGAATACAGTCAACATGTCAAAGATATATTTATTCATTCACTTCTTCCTGGAGACACCTTTGGCCGCTTGGAGAACCTCCCCCCTGACTTTGTTCATCCTCCACTTTATGAGATTGGCAGCATATTTCACTCTCAATTCGTATATGAAGTTTTCCTGTAAATAAAGAATATTAAGTAATTAGTTTTATGCATTTTTTAAATGTATTTTGAAAGTAATATATTTATTGTACTCTTACATTCAAGCGCATGTTCTTCTTGAATCCTGGCTATCAATTTTGTAGAGTTCCTTGGTATGTCTCCATATGCCTGAGTACATATATTCCACAATCGGTGACATTTTCAGTGTTTGTCGAGTCCAACTTAAGGAACTCTATTGCAACATTTTGCAATCTCACATATAAGGAGTAGCACTCGGCTTTAAGGTAATTGTTGAATGCTTCGATCTGGACAAAAAATTAGTTTAGTGTTGATAATGCTTTAAAGTCAATATATAGGTAATGATAAGAAGTTCAAGGTTTTTTTTTGTTTTGTTTTTTTTTTTTTATCAATTTTACCAACAAGTGTCACTCTCTGAAACATCAGCTGGTAACTCCTTATTGTCTATGACCTGTACTTTATGTTCTTTTATGTTGAAGCAGACCAAAAAGTAGTGACCATGGCGATGAACTGCGAAAAATATCTAATTCCAATTCAAAGTTAAAGCAATGTTAATATTTTTTGGACATGATAAAGTCAAATTGGACATGGGTAATAGAACTTACTAACTCTGCGCCAGTGATATCTAGGTTCCCAAAGCTGGATATTTCATATCTTAATCGTTCATTGAAATTCTTCTTTTTTATGTCAGTTGGGAGATCCTTCATCCACTGGTCGTGTGGATCAATCTGCAGCTGTATACACAAATGCAGGAATGAGTATTCATAATTCATATACCATACTTTGAAAATGTCAAAGTTATACATACAGAATTACATAACTACAACTATAGATCCATAATTGCAAAACTATAATTCCAGAATTACAAAACTATAAAACCAGAATTTCATAACTACACATCCAGAATTGCATAACTATAATTCCATAATTGCATAACTATAATTCAATAACTACTTCTAGTGTAATTACTGTTATATGACTCTTAATGTAAATTCAAATTTTTAAAATAGGTGTTTGCCAGTCAAAAAAAAAAAAAACCACTTACATGTACTAGTGTGGAGAAGTAGACTCGCTTTGTGTCCCCAACTACACGGGATGTGTTTAGCAATGTAAAACGCAAGGACCTGACATCTAAGAAGCTGCTGAGTATCTCACCATTGCTCAGAGTGGCAAAGTCATCCCTTGATAAGTAGTAGTCACCGTAATTGAACAATATCTCTCTACAACACAAAAAATAAATAAATAAAATAACATAAATTAATAAATAAAATTCATGTAAAATATGTGGATGGAAACATACCCTCTTGGGTGCTCATTTGAGGCTTCCAAAAATGCGTAGTTTGAAATGACCTTTTCTTTGGCAGTTGCATTATGGATGGAGCCTTTATTCTTCGTCCAGTACGACGACCTCAAATAAAGTGGGATGTTTCTGAATTTCCGCACAGGACTTTTCCTCACAGTGACATCTTCGACGTCAGATTCACTCTCTTGCATAGCACTGTTGTTTACAAAAATCATAGGCAGTTATGATACCATATATTCATAAATAAAGATCCATAAACTAATAACTATACATTCAGGATTGCATAACTACAAATTCATAACTTCATAAGTATAGATCCAGAATTGCATAACTACGCATCCATAATCTGTAAAATATATATTCATAATTTGAGAACTATATATCCATAATTGTAACAATCAATGTCAATAGTTGAATAAGAACATATTCATAATAATCAAACTTCATATTCATAAATATTGATCAATTGAACATCATATTCATAGTTTAAACCTACATAAGAAAGCATTAACCTACCTATCAAAGTCATCAATCTCAGCAGCAGCTTGGGCAGCGGGTGTAGTAGGAGTGGGGGATTTTTCAAATGGCACTCTAATTAGTGATAGAGTTGCTCCATTCTCCTTCGAGGTTGATACTCCTCACAATTTTCTCCACCAGGGTGTCCAAAGGTTTCTCTTGAGATTGTGGTGGTGTTGGAGTAGAGCGTCCAAGTAGCTCAAACGACGGGGGTTCTAGTTCCATATCATTTCTTGTTTTTTCAAAGGCCTCCACCAAAGAATCAAATGCTGCCGTGAAGCTTTCACTTCCGAAGAATATGTCATCTAGTTGCGAGGCACTTGGGCTAGAAGTGGGTTGAATCGTGCTTGCAGCACTCAGCATCGTGGAGATTCCCGAAAAAACCTTCTTTATGATCTCAACTGGTGCCCCTTGCTTGCCAATATCAGACATGACCTGACCGAATTCCAGTACATTTGTTGTAGGCCTCTGAAGCACACGTGTCACTCTGTCAACATTAGAGAGTGGCACAAATTGAGTTGGAACGGTTAGTGTAGCAACAGGGCTGGGTACTGGTCTAGGTATTGCTGCAGCAGGAGGTGCAGGTCTGGGCGATGATGTTGTTGCAATGGTGGTTGGCCTTTGAAATCTAGGGATAACTTTCCCGTTTCCAAACCCCCTTGACTTTATTTCAGCTGATACCCTCTTACGTACAAGCATCTTTGTCCAAGCCTTGATTGCAGGGAACGTTCGGTTGACAACCATACCTTTGAACTTTACCTGGTCGAAGTAGAACAGCTTCAAAAATTACAGAAGAGCATGTTAAAGAATTGAATAACTACACATCCAGATTTGCATAACTACACATGCATAATTGGATATCTATAATTCCACAATTGCACAACTACACATTCAGAATTGCATGACTACAAATCCATATTTGCATAACTGTAATTCCATAATTGCAAAACTACACATCTAGAATTGCATAACTATAATTCCATAATTGCATAACTATAATTCCATATTGCAAAACTATAATTGCATAACTCCAAAACCACACATCCATAATTGCATAACCACACATCCATAATTGCATAACTATAATTCCATAATTGCATAACTATAATTCCATAACTGCAAAAGTATAATTTCATAATTGAAAAAATACACATCCATAATTACATAACTACACATCCATAATTGCAAAACTATAATTCCATAACTACAAAACCACACATCCATAATTGCATAACCACACATCCATAATTGCATAACTATAATTCCATAATTAAAGACACTTTATGTATAATAGAGACTTACCAAGATGAATACCATTGGCCCTGCAAAGGATCTTGAAGGATTTTTCTTGTAAATCTCAATTGAATCAATCAGAGACCTGTATGTGTATCGACACCAATCCAGTCTTGGAATTGCCCGGATGTTGATCAACGACTTAAGAACTCTGTAGTTGGCATTTCTTCCAGTGTTTCCTCGGAGCATGCAGGAAACAGCGAACACCACAAAGTCTCTCTTGAAAGCATCACCATGTTCACCTCTTCTGACTATCTCATCAGGCATTTTGGTTGTTAAGGGTGACCCTGTTTTGACATTCCACCTCTTCCTCCAGCCAGTTAGGATTTTATTATATGCAGCTGTTGAATTTTCCTCAGACTTTGTCCCCTCTTCAACTTCCCTCTTTCCTCAGGGGATCCCTAATGTGTATTCCATGTCCTCTTCATTGACATGGAGAATATCACCATCCAATACAAATTCTGACTTGAAAACATCAAATCTTTTCAGAAGATACTCAACCAATTGTGAATAATTGCTGGAGAATTGCAGATGTAGCAGGCCTCCAAAACCGATATCAACAACCGTAGCCTTTTGATCTTGTGATAGGCGTTGGACAAGGTTAAACATTTGTTTGGGACCCATCCATCTGCTGAAGTAATCTGAGTCAGGGTTATGTACTTCTTCTCTTTTTGCTGGTTGTGCCCTCTTTCTCTTGAGTGCTTCTGGTTGTTGCCTTGTTGAAGGCTCTGCACAATCTTTGCTTTGACGTCCATCGTGTTGTGTAGGGGTGAGCTCAACAGTCTGTGAGTTCAATATTGCTCTGGTTTTTTTCTTCCGAACTGCATTGACAAATTGTCCGAGTGTAGTTTCATCTCTTGGATTTGAGTTTTCCATTTCTGCAAATAAAAATCATACAAAGTTATGTTAAAAAGACTTGAATGCATTTTGGTTATATATATCAGCAGACATAAGGTGCACAGTGTACTATATCCAAATTTGTATAAATAAAATTCCATAAACGCAGAACTATACTTCCAGAATTGTATAACTACATATCCATAAACTCATAACTATACCCCTTTCGTATTTGTATGAATAGAAATTCATAAACTCACTGCTATACATCCAGAATCTTATAACTACAAATCCATAAACTCATAAGTATACCACATTCAGAATTGTTAAACTACACTTCCATAAACTAATAGTTATACATATAGAATTGCATAACTACACATCCATAATTTCACAACTAAACAACCATAACTTAATAACTACACATTCATAAGCTATGATCAATACATTCATAATGATAAACATACACATTCATAATCATATATTCGGAACTGCATAAGTACAAGCTCAAAAAGCACCAAAGATGAGACTGATATGGTCATAATGATAAACATACACATTCATAATCATAAACATACACATTCATAATCATATAACTACACATTCATACATTTTTTAAACAGTGCAAAACCCTAGTCTAAAATTACAAAAATGTATACTGAAATGTATACTGAAAATTCATGCTTATTTTCTATAAATCCATAATGTAACAATGTAAAATGCATAATATCTATCTCAAAAAGAAGTAGAGCTCGGTTGTAGAGAGGAAGTGCTCTGCGACAATGACGACTAAAGACGGCGACAATGGCGACGATGAAAGTGAGCAAACCCGAGAGAATGTCGAAGAAAAGCTAATGAAAATGGCGACAATCAGAGTAGGTGGAGGGAATCGTGTGGGAGAAGAAAGATCTTTGTACTCTGTAGTGGAGGGAAGTTGTATGGGAGAGGATACGAAGAACTGGAGCTTTTGTATTAAAAAAAAAAAATTGATTGGTGGAGTGAAACGGTGCCACTAACGGCACCGTTACTCCAAAAACGGCGTCGTATGCATCCGTATGCACCAAGAATGGTGCATACGGATGCACAACATAACGATTGTAGTTTTGGTGTTAAGTTGGCGTTAAAATAAAGGGTAAAGCTGAAAATTTAGGTTTTGCACTCCAATTTAAAGCAATCTGTGATTCCTTTCAGCAGTATGCGCACATATTTCTTCAAATTAGGTTTTTGCTCTCCTAAACCTGCCATCAAAATGTGAGATAATCAACAAGAAGGCCAAAAATCTTTACATTAAAAAGTTTATAGATGAAGTTGAAGATGAACTTTTTTGGCCTTCAGCCATGAACCATAACGTCATTCAGTTTGCTCATAAGCCCGGCCTTTCCAACATTTTGGGGCAAAAATGTTCAATGTGGCTAATAATACTACGTAAGAAGCAAGCGTTTGGAAATCATTCAACTCTGATCTATCCCCCAATTCTTTTTTATCTTCATTTTCCTCGATAGCTTCGTGATGTCCATAAACACTTTGACCCACTCTTAGAAAAGATGTTTGTCAAAATTCTTAGTTTCTATTCAGATAAACTCACCTATAAAAGATTCTATTGCCTTCACAATTTTCTCTATAAAAAATAAAATAAAATTGGAAGCTTATGTAAACTTGGACCTAAAATTCAACACACATTAGGAAAATCTTGAAAGGCATTCATTCAATTGCAACCTGGCCTTTTCAGTGGCCGTCTTCCATCACTTTGTTCAAGTCTACTTCATGAAAAATTTGGAAGTTTGGGCTACTTCAAAAATTGTCAAACATTTCCCGACCTCCACATCATATCGCTTCAAGGATATCTTACATTATGTTGAATTTAATGCGTTTCTTCGTCAAAAAGTGACCAACAAAGACAAATCTACAATCTTATATCTTTGTAAGAATGAACAGGAATCGAGTCTTACTAGCGGCAGTGTGGGAGCTACCTCTCAAAGTGAGGGGAGTTCCTTGTGTGCAGTGAGCACCGCTCTAGCCTCTGTGGTTCATGTTCAGTTGAGTTACCATGATTTACATCCTCCCAAATGCTCTGTCGGGTTGGGGTTCAGCCTTCTTGGAAGAACAATCTTATATCTTTAACTAATTGTTTTACGCGCTTTGCGCGAATGGAATAATGCCCAATGATTATTTTTAAATAAGTATTTCAAAGTATATCAATGCAATATTATATCGGAGATGTTCATGCATAGGTAAATAAATATTGAATTTATTTATTTAAATCGGTAATTTAAAGTATATAAACAAGATAATATATGAGAGATGTATTATATTGTCACTAAAATAAATGTTTGCAACTGATGCTAGTCTAAATACGTAGTCTAAAAACGATAGTCTAAATAAATACTACTTTTTGTTTAACTTTCTCCAATTCTTCTTAATTCTCTTTTGAGTAGCATTGCCATTGTCTTCATCTTCAATACATGTCCTCTTTTTTATTTTTTATATTCATACTGTGTCATGTGCAATTGGGTTACTGGTGGTAGCATAGATGGATTCATCATGCAATGAGATTATGGTGTAGGAAGCTTTAGATTTGCCTTGTTGTGTATATGATGGGATCTTAGTTGTACTATTAACTCATTTGGTAGTGATAATTTTTCCCCTACACATGTTTCATGCGTTGTGAGATGTATGTCGTAGGTTATATCTCATTTGAAAGTACAGAATAAAATATTAATATTTATTATATTTGTATAAAATACTTGGTAAATAAATATATATAACTCATTTTGTATTATAACTTTGATATTTAATTACAAGATAATGTAAAAAGAAGAAAATGGGCAATGTAGTGAATATAATAAATTAATAAATTTGAAGGTAATGAATCTTTGAATTGTAGAAAATAAAGATAATATAACTAATGAAATTATATCTCTTTTTAAATTTTTTATAATGAATAATTTTTTTTAAAATAAAGGCATTATAGACATCTAATTCTAAATTAATTAAATGCACATGTATTATTTTTTGTTGTAGCTACTAATTTATTTAATTTAATAAGAGTAATAAAGTGGCGTACATACTTTTCATCAACAATAATGAAATCATTGATTTTTTTAATTTACATTCGTTGTTGAGACAAATTGTTTTGAGAGTTTGTCAATGACAATTGTTACAATCCAGTCAATAGAGGATGATAATAAATAATTCAAAATATATAGTTACACTAGATATTGTTATAATGATATAATAAAAATTAACTTACAAATTTCTTTAGAAGTTTTCATGCATTGATAAAATTCTGATGTGTAAACTTGTTTAATTGGAGCCAGTGGGATGTCAACATTGTCAATTCTTTGGAAAATGGTTCTACCGTTTTAGAGTCCAGGTATAATTGTATTTATGATCAACAACTTTGTAGTTAGGTCGCGCAGGTTTGAAATGATGTAAGAACTATTTTGTCCAATAAAAAAAATATTAGTATAATATTTGTAAAGTAATGTACAATTGTACCATTATAAAAATACATACAAAAAATATTAATACCATAACGACCTAAATCATACCAATAATGCAAAAGTATAATTGAAATGTTAAGTTTTGTTCTGATCTAAATAATCAAAAGAAGATTAATTAAACGAAAAAAAAAAAAAAAAAAAAAAAAAAACTTAAACTAAATTTGTTTTTTTTTTTTTTTTTTTTTTTTTTTTTTTTTTTTGTTTTGTTTTGTTTTGTTTTGTTTTGTTTTTTTTTTTTTAATGCATAAAAATCAAATGATTTTTAAAGTTCTTGATTTATGATATTTGATGCTTAACTTTGAATGTTATGTATTTAGCCGGACTAATTATTTGACCAAAGTTTATGTTAAATTTTATATTATATTATATTTTATATATATATATATATATATATATATATATATATATATATATATATATATATATATAATTTAATACATTTTTACATAATCGTAGTATATGTTTATTTAATAATTATGTCAACTCTAATTGGGATAGGGTTCGAACCTAACACCTTTCTTATAGAAATTAATGAGTAAGTTAAAAATAATGAATAGTTAACGGAACATTCCGCTACTAAAGTTTATACTAACGGAATTTAGGTTATTTAAGGGATGAAAATAATATAATAGAGGGTAAATAAGGAAAATCATTAAAAAATACTAAAATCAAAATAATATGAACCATTTATTTTAATAAACAATACCACTAACATTTTG